>NW_026068125.1:3140045-3159172 GCF_014885135.2 Alexandromys fortis
GGACTCTCTGATCATGGCGAACAATGAGGGCTGATGAGAAGCCAAGGACAATGGCATGGGGTTTTGATCCTACTTCATGTTCTGGCTTTGTGGGAGCCTAGCCAGTTTGGATGTTCACCTTCCTAGACATGGACAGAGGGGGGAGGACCTTGGACTTTCCACAGGGAAGGGAACCCTGACTGTTCTTTGGACTGGAGAGGGAGGGAGAGAGGAGTGGGGGGAGGGGGAGAAGGGTGGGAGGAAGGGGAGGGAAATGGGAGGCTGGGAGGAGACGGAAACTTTTTTCCTTTTCTCAATAAAAAATAAAAATAAAAAAAAAGAAATGAAGACAACAACAACAACAAAAAAGAAAGAACTTTAAAAAAGATCCTCCCAATAGTTTCTCAGAAATGTATAATTGATACAGCCCAACTAAATTTTTATTGGATTGTGAGTAGTTATCCAATTAAGGGAGCGAAATATTCTGTAAACTAATTGGAAAGGACAAGAAAAGGGTTTATTTGCTGTTTGTATAATTCTGGAAAGTAATGGGCAGTATTTGTCATTCATCATTCTCAGGACTGAATTTCTTACTCACCTCCCTTCAGAGAGTGGGAAGGTGGGGCATAGAATGTCCCCTCATTTTCTACAGTGAATCTCACTCCTGTTGGCTGAATGCTGAGAGGATAATTTCCTTTGTTATGAAATGTGACTTTAATGATGTCTCCTACTTCTGCCCAAATGACAGGACCTAGAGACAAAGAGAACATTTGTTATCTTTATTTGTTGTGTGACATGCAGAATATGCAAAACAGTTACTGGCTTTAGCTCTGTCTCCTGAAAAGTATTCCAGGAACAAGGTGCATTTGTGTAGCAAGTTGGAAAGTTTGGTGTTTAAAAAGTCCATTATTGTTACAATGTGGAAAATTTAGAGAACTGCAAGAACTGTTTTAATGCAAGTTGAGAGAAATGTCTTGAGTGTGAAGGATAATATTGTTTTAGAATGTAAAACTCTAAAATTATTATTGTTATCAATTATAGAGTAAAGATACAGCTATTTAGTATGCAAATGTTTTATGTAATATCCATAATGACATTTATTGGGGTCATCTTATTCCTATTATATCTAATACCTCCTCTAACCCTTAGTAAAGTTTTATGTAGTAAAAACCACTTCTATCTCCACTTTATAGAAAAAAAACAAACATAGAAAATTAAGTCACTTTCAAAACTCGCCCAGCTTGTAGATAAAGAGGAAGACTGTCTCTTGAGTCTAGACTGTTTTTTATTTATGGAAGATCTCAGAGCTCACTGGGAACAACCTTTAGGACAGATGCTGCCGGGGTCATCAGTAAGACCACATTTGGTTTCTGAGAGAGTACTCTTTTGGCTAAGTCATTTACTCAAATCATCACACAGTTCTCCTTACCTCTTCACGATGTGAAGATTTATGGCTGATAATTTGCTTTTGGCAAAGTAACGAGCTGCTGTGTGTCAAGTGGTACCTGATCATCTATGCGCCTGACGTCTCTCTAGAAATCATGCTGCAGGTCCTGACACTTTTTCTGCTGAGATTGGGAAAATCAGGAAGAAAATGTTTCAACCCTGAGTACTCTGCTTGGACTTACCCAGAATTCCAAGATGTTCCTCATCAGGGCCTCTCTGTTTCCAGTTTGTGAAGGAGCCATCTGTGTACTCACGATAAACCATTTTTTTATAAGAGCCACCAATTCTCGTAGCACTTTCTTCAAAAAATACCCTCGAATGACTGCCAAAAGAAAAAAAAAAAGGTTACTTATGGTGTGGAGGTAGAATAAGGTGGCTCTTTACATAGGATCTTTTTTTATTGATTTTTTATTGACCTCTACATTTTTCTCTGCTCCCCTCCCTAGCACCCCTCCCCTTCAACCCTCCCCCAAGGTCTCCAAGCTCCCAATTTACTCAGGAGATCTTGTCTTTTTCTACTTTCCATGTAGATTAGATCTATATATGTCTCTTTTAGGGTTCTCATTGTTGCCTAAATTCTCTGGTATTGTGATTTGTGGGCTGATTTTCTTTGTTTTGTGTTTAAAAACCACTTATGAGTGAGTACAAGTGATAATTGTCTTTTTGTGTCTGGGTTACCTCACTCAAAATAATGTTTTCTAGTTCCATCCATTTTCCTGAAAAATTCAAGATGTTATTTTTTTTTCCTTGTAGTGTAGTACTCCATTGTGTAAATGTACCACATTTTCCTTATCTATTCTTCGGTCAAGGGTCATTTAGGTTGTTTCCAGGTTCTGGCTATGACAAACAATGCTGCTATGAACATAGTTGAGCACATGTCCTTGTGGCAAGATTGAGCATCCTTTGGGTATATACCCAAAAGACGTATTACTGGGTCTTGAGGAAGGTTGTTTCCTAATTTTTTTAAAAATCGCCACACTGACATCCAAAGGGGTTGTACAAGCTTGCATTCCCACCAGCAAGGCAGAAGTGTTCCCTTTTCCTCACAATCTCTCCAGCATAAGTTGTCAACAGTGTTTTTGATCTTGGCCATTCTTAAAGGTGTAAAATGGAATCTCAGAGTTATTTTAATTTGCATTTCTCCGATGACTAAGGATGTTGAACATTTTCTTAAGTTTCTTTCAGTCATTTTAGATTCCTCTGTTGAGAGTTCTTTGTTTACATCTGTACTCCATTTTTTATTGGATTATTTGTTCTTTTGATGACTCTTGAGTTCTTTGTATATTTTGGAGATTAGACCTCTGTCTGATGTGGGGTTAGTGAAGGTCTTTCCCCATTCTGTAGGCTGTAGTTTTGACTTGTTGACTATGTTGACCTTTGCTTTACAGAAGGTTTTCAGTTTCAGGAGGTCCCATTTATTAATTGTTTCTCTCAGTGTCTTTTCTGCTGGGGTTATATTTAGGAAGTGGTCTCCTGTGCCAATGCATTCAAGTTTTACATAGGATTTTAAGGGACTAAAGAGTCTGTCTAGTGCTTAGCACTGCATTACACCCATGATTGACAATTCACATGAATTTTGCTGCAAAGGCACACAGACAGACGTAGGCCACTCTTGAGGTTTGGTATACAAGTAGAAAATCAAAACGATGCATTTTAAAGAGAAGTGAAATTTCAATACGGCTATGCCACTCCTGTTCTCAGTAAAATCTTTCCGTGCTGTTGAATAGCATCTGTCCTTTGTAGGGTCTGAGCATCAGTTTAGTGCTTGTCTACTTGCTAGGAGTTACATGCTAATGCAGTGTGGTGGTTCCTGGCTTTCCCCAATTTACAAACAAAGAAATTCCATTTCAGAAAGTAATATGATTTTCACAAAGCCACCCATTTGTCTCTTCTTTTGAACAAATGGGTGAGCACCAGGTTTTTGACAGGACCCCTGTCCTATATTAGTGAGACAGTGAAAGGCAAGCAGAACTCCACGTCCACATGGATCACAACTGGGTCTCTCAGAGCAGACCCAGCTCTGATTATACAAACTGATTCGCGAAGGAGAGTGCTGTGGAACATTTCTCCTGAGAAAAGCAGTTTAGGTCCCGCTACTAAAGCTGTTAGAAATGATGTTCTAAAGGTGATGTGTGGACAGTGGGGAGAAAGGGCCAGAAAATTCCAAACAAGCAACAGTCCAAGGGAGATACAAAGGAGCAAGACAAAATACGTCATGAGAGTGTCATGCTCCACAGCATGGCTCCTCATGTCTTCCTACTCTAAGCTACCTTTAATCTGAGAAATTTTTACAAGACCTTGGGCTTGTTTCTTTTACATATGTGGGTGCTTTTATATTAGGGGCATAGATATTCAGGATTGAGACTTCATCTTAATGAAGTTCCTGTTATGAGTATAAAGTGTCTTTCTCCATCTCTTCTGATTGATTTTAGTTTAATCTACCCCTATTTTTCTTAGATTTGGTCTTTTCATGGTGTCCCAGATTTCCTGGATGTTTTATGTTAAGAATTTGTTAGATGTAATGTTTTCTTTGATCAATGAGTCTATTTCCTTTATAGTATCTTCAGCCCCTGAGATTCTTTCATCTATCTCTTTTATTCTGTTGTTTTTACTTGTCTCTGTAGTTCCTGTTCGTTTACCCAGATTTTCCATTCCAGCCTTCCCTCAGTTTGTGTTTTCTTTATTACATCCATTTCAGTCTTCAGTCTTGAACTGCTTCCTTTACTTGTTTGATTGCTTTTTCTTGTTTTTTCTTGGGTATCTTTGAGGGATTTATTAATTACTTCTAACTTTTTGTTTGTCTTCTCTTCCATTTCTTTGAGAGAGCTTTTCACTTCCTGTTTAAAGGTCTCCATCACTCATAAGGTTATGTTTAAAGTAGTTTTCTTCTACTTCTTCTGGATTAGAATGTTCAAGTGTTCCTGTTGCATGTTCACTGGATTCTGGTGTTACCACGTTGCTTTTCATGTTGTTGGAGGAATTCTTGCATTGGTGCCTGCCCATCTCTTCCTTCAAATGAGGCCAGCAGAGTCTTGGTGTCTTAGTCCAATCTTCACTGTGGCTGACTGAGTACTTGATAGTTTTTCTTGGTCTGCCCTCTCTTAGGTCTCCTAAACACTGGAGCAGGCTGGGTTGCAGTATTCCAAGAACCTCACAGGTGAAAAGGCAGGCTTGGAGGCAGGGTGGATTGGGGGAAAGCCTAGCAGCAGGGACACTCCCAGCTGGCTGGCAAGAAAAGCTAGGGAGTTTTGGAGGGGCTCTGAGGTTTCTGGCCTACTTGTAAGGTCATGGAGAGTGGGGCATCCGGGTATCTGGGCTTGTGGGCACTGACTCACCTCTCAGATCCAAATGGCAAAAAGATACCAAGGATATGTTCAACTTCTTTAGCTATCAAGAAAATGCAAATCAAAATAACTTTGAAATACCATCTTACACCTGTCAGAATGGCTAAAATCAAAAACACCAATGATAGCCTTTGCTGGAGAGGTTGTGGAGAAAGGGGTACACTCATCCATTGCTGGTGGGAATGCAAACTTGTGCAACCACTTTGGAAATCAGTCTGGAAGTTTCTCAGGAAATTCAGAGTCAACCTAACTCAGGATCCAGCAATACCACTCTTGGGAATATACCCAAGAGATGCATTATTTGTAATAGCCAGAACCTTGATACAACCTAGATTCCCTTCAACAGAAGAATGGATGAAGAAAATGTGGCACATCTACACATTCGAGTACTACTCAGTGTTAAAAAAATGATATTGTGAATTTTGCATGCAAATGGATGCAAGTATAAACACTATCCTGAGTGAGAAAATCCAGACCCAAAACTATGAATATGTATGTACTCACTCATTAGTGGATTCTAACCATACACAAAGGACATTGAGCCTATGATGATATGAGTTCATGATACTAGAGAAGCTAAGTAATAAGATGAATCCAAAGAAAAACATGTATAGATCCACCTAGAAATTGGAAGCTGACAAGATTGCCTGGCAAAAGCTGGGAGCATGGAGTTGGGGGACAGGAAGGTAGTGAGAAGGGAAGAGGGAGAGGGAGAGGAGAGAAGGGAGGTTGGGAAGAGCTTGGGGGAGTGGAATGGTTGAGTTGGATGAATGACAGATATGAGAGCATAGAAGGAGATATCTTAATTGAGGGAGCCATTTTGGGGTTGGCAACAGGTTTGGCTCTGAAGGGGTTCCCAGGAGTCCACAGAGATAACCCCAGCTAGAACCCTGGGCAGTGGAGGAGAGGGTGTGTGAATTGGCCTTGTCCCATAGTCAAACTGATGACTATCTTGAATATCACAAAAGAACCTTCATCCGGTGACAGATGGAGACACAGACAGAGACCCACAGAAAGAGAACTGAACTGAGCTCCCAAGGTCCGGTTGAAGATCAGAAGAAGGGAGAATATGAGCAAGGAAGTCAGGACCATGAGGGGTTCACCCACTGAGATAGTGTGCCTGAGCTAATGGTAGCTTGCCAAGTCCAGTTGCACTGGGAATGAATGAGCATGGGATCAAACTGGTCCCTCTGAATGTGCTTGAAAGTTGAGGCAGGTTGAGAAGCCAATGACAGTGCCACTGGGATTTGTTTCCACTGCATGTACTGACTTTTGGGAATTCTACTCTCTTTGGATGCTTACCTTGCTCAGCATGGATGTAATGGGGAGGGCCTTGGACTTCCCACAGGGCAGGGTGCCTTTCCCTTCCTTAGAACTGGAGGGAGTGGGAGGAGGGGGTGGATTGGGAGACAAGTGGAATGAGGGGAGAAAGTGGGAGTTTTGATTGGTATTATTTTTAAAGTAATAAAAAATTAAAAAAGAAAATGAAAATATAAATCTGAAATTTGTAAGACTTTTTTAGGTCGGAGATACTGTTTTTGGAATTGTTGTGCGGATGTCAGTATTGCCTGGTACTTAAGTCTGTGTTTTATGAGAGTCACAGACCTGGCCACAGCCAGGCCCAACTATCCAACATGGAGTAACACAAAATAAACTTCTTAAACTTTCTAAAAGGGGATTTTTTTTTGAAAAGATGGGTCACAAACAGAGTTTCTGTGAAACAGTACTGTCACATATATAGTCATGGATTAATGGCATAATCTTGAATACATTTAAAAAATAATCACTTTTATTTATTTTGTGTATGCTTTGATGTAAAAGTGGTAAGGATCAGAGGACAACTTTCAAGAATCAGCTGGCTTTTTCCTCCCTTGTAGGTCCTCAGTTATCAGGCTTGGTAGTGACCCACTGAGTCATCTAAATGGTGCTTGTTAACTTTTGATATATTATCTTTTCTGTTTTGTGGAAAGTTGCAGATAGAAAAGGAAGACTAAAAAAGAAAGAATGTATCAGCTTATGAAATGCAGGCACATACAAAGAGTAACCTGTGTGTGTCAGATGATACAATTTATGGTGTGGGACAATGGTCTGTATTCTGTCAATTATATTTTAAATAAACACTGATTGGCCAGTATCCAGGCAGGAAGTATAGGCAGGACAACCAGACAGGTAGAGTTGCGCTAAGGAGAACAGGAGAATTCTGGGTAGAACAAAGTCCTAGTCTGTAGTCCAGACCCAGCCACAGAAGAAGCAAGATAAGACTGCCTCGCTGAATAAGGTACAAAGCCACGTGACTAACAGACAAGAATAATGGGCTAATATAAGTTATAATAGTTAATAAGAAGCCTGAGCTAATGGGTCAGTCAGTTTATAACTAATGTAGAACTCTGTATGATTTCTTTGGGACTTAATGACTTCCGGAAACGGGCAAGACAGAAACCCCAACAACACATCCAGAGGGTGAAAGACTACACAATAAAAGAAAAACCTCTGTTGAATATCTGATGAAGAACTAATATTCTGGCTATATAACACTCCTAAAAAAATAAATACTAACAGAAACAAATTATTCAAGTTAAAACTGAGCAAAGAACAAATATGGACATTTCTCTGAAGAAAATATATGTATGGCCAGTAAGCCCTACATAGACACTTCATATCATTACTCATAAAGGAAATGATCTTTAGAGGGGCACTACCTTTCTGGGGCTGTTAAGTTGTCCCCCGTGAAGGTGTCTGTCCCAGAAGGCGCATAGTTCCAGATGATCTCTTCAGCAGCAATGTAATAGTGTCTCACATGTTTCTCCCCAGTGTCAGCCTCTGGTGAGGGCTTGTTACAGTTGTGAACTTGGAAAAAGGCCTGCAAACCAGCTGAAACACCACAGAGAAGGCTTTTGTGAGTTGTGGCAATTGCTGATGAGATGACAGGTAGAAATCGAATTCATTAAGAGAGATGATACAATGAAACATGACAAACACCTATGAACAGACTACTGATGAAAAATTTGTTTTTAAACAGACACAAATCTTTTAATGTGTTTATGATTTAAAAAGGGACATTAAACATGTGAGTTTTCAGAGTAAGAAACCGGTAGTTGTCGTGGGATTCCTCTTGAGAGTCCAGTGATTCAATGTCACATGACCACTAGAACTTTAATAAAACCAGCCTTTTATTTTGAGGGGCTGGATGTTTTAAAATAATAGTCTTTTGGGGGAATTGCCTTTCAAGAGGTAAGTTTTTCAAAGTTTAATATCCTTGGGAGAAAATTTCCCAAACAGGGTTTAAGAACTAAGAATGTTCTTATACTTTGTGCTCCAGACACAGAAATGTATTCACAAACTAGGACAAAGAACAGATACATCACAAAGAAAACAGTTAGTTTTACCTGACACAAGTAAAAAAAAGCAAGCTACTTTACAGTATAATATGTAAATATGCTTTCACAGAACTCTATTTTTGCATTGAGAAACAAGTGATACTATATTTTCATGGCAGGAGCCATTGCTATATTCAAAAATTAATTTTTTTTCAGATCTCATTACTTTATAAATATCTCAGGCTTAATCTCAAGAACACTGATGACAACTTATGCTGGAGATATTGTGGGGTAAAGGGAATATTCCTACAATGCTGGTGAGAGTGCAAACTGGCACAGCCCCTTTGAATTCCGTATGGTGATTTCTTAGAAGATTATGAAACCACCTTCCTCAAGACCCAGTCACCACTTTTGGGTCTATACCCAAAGGATGCTCAAATGTACCATAAAGGACATGTGTTCAACTATGTTCATAGCAGGACTGTTTGTCATAGCCACAACCTGGAAACAACTAAATGCTTCTTGACTGAAGAATGGATAAGGAAAATGTGGTACATTTACACAATGGAGTACTTACTACACAGCAGAAAAAAAATAATGACATCTTGAAATTTGCAGGAAAATGGATGGAGCTAGAAAACATCATTCTGAGTGAGGTAACACAGCTCCAGAAAAACAATTATCATATGTGCTCACTCATAAGTGGTTTTTAAACGTAAAGCAAAGAAAACCAGCCCACAAATCACAATTCCAGAGAATTTAGGCATCAATGAGGACCTAAGAGAGACATACATGGATCTAATCTACATGGGAAGTAGAAAAACAAAATCTCCTAAGTAAATTGGGAGCATGGGGACCATGGGAGAGGGTTGAATGGGAGAGGAGTGACAGGGAGGGAAAGCAGAGAAAAAATGTATAGTTCAATAAAATCAATAAAAATCCCAGGGTTACCTGGTTTTATTACATTGTGATGTAAGCATTACGAAAATAAAACTAATATAATTCCGTGTTCAGATTACTTAATCAGCTGTTTGATTCTGCTTTTCCTTAACCATCCTCTACTAGTAGAGTAACTAATACACACTGCTTTTACAAGTGACAGCTAAGTAGAGGTGAAGATATTTACCTTTCAAGTGGTTTAGGTTCTGGCAACTGATCATCCAGACTCCAGGATTCTGGGCCACCATATAAGCTTCAAATAGGGTGGCAGGGAATAGGTTGATTGTATCAGTACGGTAGTTCTTGCTGGTCAGTGCTTGACCATGAAAGAAAGCTGCATGCACGTCAATTTCATTACCCATACCAAAAAGATACCATTTCACTCTGTCTGCTGCACACATGGAGAGTCCTGGAAGGCTTCCAAATGTATATCCATTTATAGCTGCAAGTCAATATTAGAGTTTTTGCCTTATAGACATTGGCGCTTGGGATAGTGATACAGAAAGAGATTCAATTTGGTATAGAAAACATCTGCCACACTTGCAATTATCCCGCCCCATATCCATGCCAGACATTGCTAATCAATCACATACTCTTTCATTATGGGAACTTATTTTACGCTAAGGCTCATTGCCAATACAATACTTGATCTCTGATGTTTATAAAGTATTTACATTGTTTTCACATGTGTAAATATAAATGTGTCCATATTCATACATAGAGAATACTCAGTTAAAGATAAAATATTGAAAGTTATTTAATAATCAGTTACTAACTGTGCATGTAGGTACAAGGCAGATGATTTAAATTTCTTCTTTTTGCTTAGGACATTTTGGACTTAATGAATTTCTTTGCAATAAGAACACCAAGTAAAAATATTTCTAATATTGAAGGACACAATTCAAAGAAATTGAAGAATAAATTCATGAAAGGGCAGGAAGACTTGAAAATTCAAAAGCAGTATGGCCTGAGACCTTTGAAAGAAACTGAGAGTCATTCAAATTTGGAAATCCTAGGAAATTCATGGGTAGAAACATTAATGTTAAGGACCAATAATATACTAAATGTGACAGTGGTGTCAAACCATGTTCATCTAGACTAAAAATTTGAGGAAAAAATTTTTACTATCTGCTTTTGTTAGAAGGATAATAGAGAAGATGAAATGAGTAGGAAGGAGACCCTCATGTCAGATGAAAACAAAACAAATATAGAAAGTTGGAAATAACTTCATTTTCTAATTTGGAAGTGAAGATTATTTTTAAAAAGCTAAATTAAATTGGTGTAACTAATGTTAAGATTCTCAATTTACTAGATAATTCTGAGGGATAAATAACCTAATGTTATTCTTTATGTCCCTGAGAATTAAGAAAAAGCGTGGGCTGTCAGAAGGCATTTTTAGGAGACACAAAGTGAACTCAAATATGTAAATGATGTAGAACAGGGATCCTGATGAGGGCAACATAGTTTGTTAAGGGGGTGCTTTTTAGAATTAGTGGTTTAAGTTATCTTATTAAACATAGGTGGATTATTTCTAATTTAAGTTTAATTTTAAATATTTACTTCAATAGTCCTATTTCAAATAGTTTCTAGAATAAACTTGGAGGATAAAGATATATAATACAAATGCATTAAATTTCAACTGATGATTTTTCTTGTTAATTAAGAAACACATTTGGTGCATTCAACTTTTACCTGGCTAGTATTTAGACAGTGTGCTAAGTAGTTGTGTTACCTTGGTACAAGTTAGAGTCTGTTGTGGCATGTCCTTCTTATGTGTGTTTCTTTTATTGGTTGTTGAATAAAACTGTTTCAGCCAATTATTAAAGCCAGCCAAGAAATATGAACAGAAAGAGAGAGAGAGAGAGAGAGAGAGAGAGAGAGAGAGAGAGAGAGAGAGAGAGAGAGAGAATAGAGTTGAAGAGACACCATGTAGCTACCGATGCCAGAATATTACCAGTAAGTCAGAGCCTTGTATCAATACATAGATTAATAGCAATGGGTTAATTTAAGATGTAAGACCTAGATAATAATATGTCTGAGCCATTGGCCAAACAGTGTTGTAATTAGCACAGTTTCTATGAGATTAGTTGAGTAGTTGAGTCTGGGCAACCAGGAAATGAAATCACAGCCCCCTTTACAAGAGTCATCTAAGATGAAGGAGCCTCAATTGAGAAATTGCCTCCATAAGATAGGACCATAGGCAAGGTCATTTTCTTAGTTTATAATTGTTGTGGGAAGGCCCAGCCCATTGTGGGCGGTGCTTTGATCTGGTAGTCCTGGATTCTAAAAAAATAAAATAAAATAACAAAAAGCAGACTCTGCAAGCTATGAGTCTTCAAGCTATGACTCTGCAAGACATTAAGCAGAACTGCCTCTGCATGACCCCCTCCCCTTTAGGTTCCTGCCCTGACTTCCTTCAATGATGGACAGTGATGTGAAAGTGTTAAACCAAATAAACCCCGTCTTTTCTTACTTGTCTTTGGTCATACTGTTTCATCACAGCAATATAATAACTCTAACTGGGACAGACAGATATCAAATTGCATGTCCAACACGCTTTTGTTATTAGGGCCTCAGGTTAGGATTATTCATGTGAGAGAATAATCTTGGCAGAATTAATCTGCTATATGTTTTGTAACCTTACAGTACATCCTGTTGCTTTCCTGGAAGTCTTCATTGTCTTTGTCAACTTTCTCTGGTTCAGAGCAGAAGGTTTTGATGTTATCTTCTAGATACCAGCTGAGATTTTCATCCACCACAGAGAACATTACTACAAATTCTTGGTCAATATCTTTTTCTTTTTCCTTATCTAGAGAATCTGAAGTAGAAATCTGTAGTTTAGTAGATTTGAAATTTTAGCATGTGATTCAACACTTTTTTTAAATTAGGTGATTAGAGCTTCTTCCGGGCGGTGGTGGTGCACTCCTTTAATCCCAGCACTCGGGAGGCAGAGGCAGGCGGATCTCTGTGAGTTCGAGACCAGCCTGGTCTACAAGAGCTAGTTCCAGGACAGGCTCCAAAGCCACAGAGAAACTCTGTCTCAAAACAAAACAAAAAAAAACCACACACACAGGAAAAAAAATTAGTGTTCACTTTCTTAACAAACTACAGATCTAGCCCAGCTACTCCACTTTAAGAAAGTACTCAGGGGTCCACCCGCCCCCGTGCACTTCATTTATATTTTTGTATATATCTCCTGACCAAAGCATTAAATGTTTTTTTGGAAACTGAGAAGGTTATAATTCAGATGTGTTCATATCTTCTAGAACACACATATAGCCCCAAGCCACCACAAGAAGAATTTGAAGGTAACTATTTGTCCAAAACACATTACATTTCAATCTCTTGAGTTATGCTTTCTTCACAAGGTGAGGATAAGTGTAATATTATCATATTTACCAATATAATACAGGTAACTATAGCCATTGCTAGGGAGTAGCACTGAGGTAGTCAGACATATTAAAGTCATATATCTCCATATAACACTGTCATTGGAAGTCATGCCCAGCAAACCTATCCCACAGAAAACTGTTATCAAGCATCTTAGCTTCGTTGGCATTTTCCTCTAAGGGTTTGTTCCATTTTTTTTTTCATGTCATTAAGGCCTTTCCTGTACTTTACTTCCTTCTTTTTAACTCTTACCATTTATGTATTCAACTGCAATACAGAATAACTTATAAAACTAATTGAAAAATCAAACTTCCTTGTACTATCTCCCACACTGTTTGTGAGCAGTGAGAAAATATACCTTTTTTACAGAGTATTAAAGGTCCTATGAGTCCTGATGCAATATCTTTCGGAGCATCAACATGGGAGTGGTAAATCCTCGTCACACAATTGTTGTCTCCATCAACAGGACTTTGTTCGCTGGCGTGCAGCACATACAAATATTGTTCTCCAGGAAACACTTTGTCATCTGCTTTTTGAAAATTGGTGGTGTTGTCAGGGTAGATGGCACCTGGAAGCAGTGTAATGGAGTTAGAAAGTGGGTTCATATGAAAACAATTGAAGGAATAGTGAGTCCTAGAGGGTGCCCTCTGGACTTTCAGTACACACAGATAAAGAAACCAGAAATTCCATAAACCTCTCAGAAATAATTATTACTAATTTGATAATTGATTGAGTCCTACATGTTAGATATTTCAGGATGATTCTAACATCTATGTCTGTCTCTCTCTCTCTCTCTCTCTCTCTCTCTCTCTCTCTCTCTCTCTCTCTATCTTATTTTTTGAGACAGGGTTTCTCAGTATAACAGCTCTGACTGTCCTGGAATTTACTTTCTAGACCAGGCTGGCCTGTTACTCACAAAGATATGCCTGTCTCTGATCCCCAAGTTCTGGGATTAAAGGCGTGTGACACCACCACCCGGCTGATTGCAACTTTTATAATTTAATGAAAAGTTTTTACCAGGGGATCATGTGATGTGGGATTCCCCTTTTCTATGCTGTGAATATGTTTTATTGCCATTGGTTAACAAATGAGCTGCTTTGGCCTATGTCAGTGCAGAATATAACAAGGTGGGAAATCCAAGCAGAGATAGAGGAGGAAAGAAGTCAGGCAGATGCGATGTAGTCACCCAAGAAGCAAGAGGTAACAGACCATGCGTGGTAAAATATAAAACAATAGAAATGGGTTAATTTAAGATATAAAGGCTAGCTAGGAATATGCTTGAGCCATTGTCCAAACAGTGTTGTAATTAACATAGCTTTGTGTGAATATTAGAGTCTGGGTGTACAGGTAACAAAGCACAGTTTCTACTTACAATTGGCGATGATGTGGAATTCTGCTCTGTAAGCTATGAATATTTATTACCATTTGTTATTAAAGAAGCTGCTTTGGCCTATGGCAGGGCAGAATATAGCTAGGAAGGAAAACTAAACTGAATGCAGGAAGAAAGAAGACAGAGTTAGGCAGATGCCATTTAGCTGCAGAAGGAAAAAGACACCAGAACCCAGAAACTTACCAGGATGCCACAACCTTGGTGCAATACACAGGTTAATAGAAATTGGTTAATTTAAGACGTAAGAGCTAGTTAGAAATACACTTGAGTCATCAGCCAAACAGTGTTGTAATTAATATAGTTTCTGTGTGATTATGTGGGTCTGGGTGGCTGGGAAACCAAACCAGTGTTTCCATTTACAGTCATGGTATAAAGAATAAGCAAAATAACCACCTTCTCATATAACTGAAACTTCTTATATAAAATATGATTTGTGAGTATATGTGTAGTATTTATAGAAAACAAAAATTTTACACTTAATTTTAGAAATTTTCCAACATGTGCAAGTTGAAATGAACTTTATTTTCCTCTAAACGTTAGTCGATTTTCAATGTACCTATAAACCCACCTTTAATAATGGCAGACTGAAAGACATTCTTGTTTTTTCATAATTCTACTCAACTTTATCGTCAATCATATAAAATTATTTTAAAGCAAATTCTAGACATATTTAATTTCTAAATATCTGAGCATGTGGCTCTCACTATCAGAACCTGTTCATTTAGGCAGTACTCATTCCCACGACAGGAAGTCATATAACTAGAAAAAACAAAGCACTTATGGTGATGAGTTAAAATCCCATTATAGAATAGATTGGTGTTAAAGGGTTTGTTACAAGTTCTATCTAAAGGTATCAGTTTTAGAAGTTAAAAGGTTTTCTACTGAAGGGGAAACTCCAACCACAGCACACACTGAACTTACCCTCATGTTCTTTGTAGTAAGTTACGCCATGTGAATGAAAAGTATAGGGCCTAGAGGCAAAATTCTTTAAGTGAACATAAACTTTATCTCCAACTTCAGCCTTGATGATAGGGCCTAAAAACCCTAGCCAGACTGGTTTGTCTACAGTTTTCCTAAAGGTCTCATCTGTGTACTGAACATAAAGGGCCTTCTTGTATGTTTTTCCAATACGATCTGGGCCACTTTGAAGATATAGATTGGACTGTTCCCTGCAAAAGAAAAGACACTTTTGTCAGAAACTTTCATTTCTGAAAATAATATTAGAATTTAGGAGAATCAATGATCACATCAACATTCAGTTTTTGCCTGTTGTATAAACGCCTCCAAAGATGAGGAGGAAAGCTGTTGATTAACTCTGTTATTTTAATATATGAGATGTTTCATATTAGACACATGGTAGAGAACCACCTGTGAGGACCTTACAACACCATGGTGCCAAAAATGAAATGAAATAAAATTGAGTGGATCTAAATTAATTTTATCATTTAAATTAATTATTGATTTGTGTGTATGTATGCATGCATTTGGGTGTGCATGAGTGCACACTCGCCTGTGGTGTGGATGTGGAGGCCAGAGCTCTATTTCAGAACCTTTCTCTACCACTTTCTACTTTAGTTTTGAGACAAGGTCCCTATGAAGTAGAGCTCCCCATTTCAGATGGCTAGTGAGCTTCCCAACATCCATGTCCAGAAGCTGACTGTCTCTGGTGATGCAATTCATTTTACCCAGCTGTGCCTCCTTTATCTGGGTGCTGGGGATCAGAAATCTTGTACAGCAAGTACCTTACCCATTGAACTTGCCCCACAGTCCAATCTGTGGTTTCAATTTCTTTCAAAAGTCCTAGAATTGATATGTAATCCATATGGATTTAAAAATTACCTTTTCATTTAAACTACCATATGTATTTTTGAATTCTTCATTACCATAGATTCTTCATATTGAATGGTTATGTTCTGATTAATGCTAGTTAATAATTTGAAAATTCTTCTAAATATATCAACATAATAAATAGAACTAGGAACGAAGTAAAAAAGAAAATTGTATATGTAGCGGGTATATTTAATATTTACACCTAAATTGGTTCTTACATACTAAACAAAGTTGGTTTTTAGTGGCATTTGTTTGGGAACAGTGCCATACAACCATTTAGAAGGACTCAACTAGATCCTGGCTCTGGTGAGTTTCTACACAAACAAGTGCTCTCTGTTATAGTCCATCAGCTTTTATTTGCCATGCTCCACTTAACCATCACAGAACAGGAAAACCTGTCTGAAAAGTAAACTTCATCACATTCTCTGGGCTGAGAGCACATCGGCAAAGTTTAGATTTATTTCTTTCCATGTTTCAAGACAAAGATGGATCTGGTTAGGGGCTTTGTAATTGCTACAGAAGTTGAAAATGTGATTTTCAAAAGTCTAGGACTCTAACCTCGTGTTTTCTAATGTTAACCTGAATTAATCTAGTAATGCATTAGGTGATGCATAAATAAATTCCTGACTTCAGTTTGATGATTCTGACTGTGGTCAGAGAGGAGTTGTGCACAGGCCCAGCCCCTTCATTTTTTTTAACCAGCAGGCTAGTGTATTCTAGTGCAGGCAGCCACTCTGGGCTTGTGGGAACCTGTAAAGTTGAAGATTATGAGAGCAGCAAGTGCAGAGGCATTATGAGACAGAAATATAAAAAGTTCTGGTTTCAGCTGATACTATCGTGGTACCAGATCTCTGCATGTGGTAGCTTTACAGATGAATGCATCACCACTTGGCAGTGATCCTGGGACTGGATTTTCGCAGACTGAGCAGGAAATAGGTCGTAAAAGAGTCACATTTCTCTGGATTGTCTAAGGGCTTCTAGGCTGACAATCTTAGAGAACCATATACCGACAACTGATTGTATAAACACCAGGACTCTCAAAGGAAGCAGAATTGTACACTGAAAAATTATGGAGATTGTATTTCTTGTTCTTTCAAACCCATCTTGGTGTGATAGTTACACTGCAAGTAAGAAAAATAAAGTAATTTAAAAAAAATTGTGGATCAGTAAAATCCTACTACAAATACTACTGTGGTGTGTCCTGCTTGTGTTACCTTATTATGTGCTTTCCATTGTGTTAAAGCAAAGCAGAAGAAGAAAATGGAGATGACTTGGAGATTTCAAGAAATTCATGAATAAAGATCAGAATACTGGGGTGAACTCTGCCCCAAACCCACATAATTAGTGTGAACATGAGGAATCTTAATAAATACATGCTTATAAAATAGCTAGGCTGTGCAGCACTGAAGACCTGTGAGGTCAAACGTCAGTTGTGTTAAGAAGGACCCACAGGGAGCAAGGTCAGTCTGCAGCTAATGGCACCTTTCCCATCCGGCCAAAAGAACCCTGAACTAGTCTCAAGCACATTTGTCTAAACCCCAGAATAAATTGTCTTCAGGGTTTGACAGTATTTCTAGGAGACCTGTCTGATAATATTTAGCAGAGATACCGATCCACCATGCCTTGCTTATGTGTATCTTTTGGTGGTCCCAGATTTACAGCAGCCCTCTAGTCCTTAAGACTTTATTGAAACACCATATGCATGTTTTCCCTAACATGATTCTACAGCACCCAGGAATCTATCCCGTTCCCATACACTGTAACAGGTGTCTACTTGTCAAAATTCATCCACTGCACTGTCTTTTGTCTTTATTTATTTTTTTTTATTGAGCTCTACATTTTTCTCTGCTCCTCTTCCTGCTTCTCCTCTCCCTTCTAACCCTCCCCCGAGGTTCCCATGCTCCCAATTTACTCAGGAGATCTTGTCTTTTTCTACTTCCCATGGGATTAGATCTATGCATGTCTCCCTTACAGTCCTCATTTTTAAAAATAGGATGTGCTCTGCCTTGGCTTTGTGACCCATTTTTTTCTAGATAAAGTTATTGAAGGGATGGAGTATTCATGAAAATGACCTTTAAAATAAAAATTGATCTGAAGCTAAAATATACTCAAAGATTTTACATATATATCAAACTGGTTCTTCTATTTGGTTCTTCCATTGTGAGAAATTTCCCTTACTTAATTGAGAAATATCTAACTTCGGGGAGGTCTGTTTGCATACAATACTATCCTTTAAAGAAACATCAGGGGACTATTCATGGCTTGGGAACGAAGGGTCAAACACCTACTAGAAGCTTGTGGAAACTTTGCCAGTCAAATGTTCAGCCACAATAATTAATTATACTTGGTCTTTGAACCAAAGAAATTCTTCACATTTATTTTCAGTCCTTCCTGTTGGCAACTATAATCCTTTCTACTCATTATAGAAAATGGGTTTCTCTCCCAGAAATCATACTTCCCATTTTATCTTCCCTTTTCATTTTTTTAAAAAGGTGACCCTGTTATTTCTGGTAAAGTCAGAATCAGAACTGAGAAAATTTTCTTTTTTAAATACTTCATTTATCTTTATTTTATGTGCCTTGGGATGAAAGTACCATATCCCCTGGAATTGGAGTTAGAAACAGTTGTAAGCTGCCATGTCGGTAGTGGGAATTGAACCGGGTCCTCTGGAAGAGCAGCCCGTACTCTTAACTGCTGAGCCATATTCCCAGAATTTTTAATGGCAGATAATTTATCATTAATGCTACTATAATTAGTTAATAATACTGTTCCACTGGTAAGTTCAGAATTTACTGAAGTAATTTTTGGTCTATTTTTAGCTTGGTTACTAAAGTCTCAAAATTAAAGAAGAATTTTGATTTCACTTGTTGAAATGCTTCATTAGATTTTCATTACTGCATAACAAATTATCTCATAACAACATGAAGTAATATCTGCTTGTAACTCTCAGTCGGATGAGTAATAAGTCTGACAGTTCATGTGTCTGTTGCCTGCCTGGGACATCACAACACTGAAATCAAGGGGATACCAGACTGAGCACTCCCCTGAAGACTTGTGGAAAAATCTGCTTACTCAATAAGCCAGGTTATAGGCACAATTCAGTGTTTGTAGTCTGGGAGAGGCCCACAGTCATTAGCCACAAGCAAACAGTACTTTAAATTCCACAGATTGTAGAGATTAGGACAGGAAATTTTTGGCAGGATATCTCAGAAATATTGCCTTTAACAAACAGAAATCACAGAAAAATGGTCTACTCACAGACATCCCACTCCCCCCAGGGGCATACAGCACAAACTTCAGTGAAATTATACAGGCGATGTCCCCAGTTAGTCCCTTGGGAAGCTGAGGATAGGGAACCTGAACTGACCCTATCCTATAGCATTACTGACGAATATCTTCCATATCACCATAGAACCTTCATCTGGTGATGGATGGAGATAGAAACAGAGACCCACACTGGAGCACTGGACTGAGCTCCCAAGGTCCCAATGA
>NW_026068125.1:3159506-3173421 GCF_014885135.2 Alexandromys fortis
AGTGGGGGGAGGGGGAGGGAAATGGGAGGCTGGGAGGAGGCGGAAACTTTTTTTCCTATTCTCAATAAAAAAAAAAAAAGAAAAAAAAGATCAGGGGAAAAAATAGCTAAGCTCTGCAAGCACAACAGGAACCCAATGTTAACTAACCTTCTTAGGAGAAACGGAAATGGTTATAGCAGGTAAGGTTGTTTAATTAGTGTATCCAGAGAAGCTATCCTGTATGACGTGCTTGTGTCTTATTTTTATTTAGCCAAACCAGGGAGTGGGGCACTGTAAATGGATTTTTCCAATAACTGTTAGTCAAATTTTGTACTTCTTCAGAAGATATAAAAAGAAAAATTTGAGGCAGAATTTCATGTACCCCGGGTAAGACTTAAACTCACTGAATGAACTTGATGATATGAATACTCCTAGGGATGTGTGAGGAGAAGAGTCTTAGTGTAGTTGTGAGGGAGAGTACAACCCAAGGCATCTGGAAGAGTTCAGACTGAACCAGGCCATGAGAGGAGAGAGATGCAGGTGAGAGCGAGGAGGAAGAGAAGAGAACTAAGAGGGCAAAGAGTTCAAGTGTAAGCCGAGAGAGAGAGAGAGAGAGAGAGAGAGAGAGAGAGAGAGAGGCAGAAATGGCAATGGCAGAGTTATATAGAAGACGGAAGTTGGGGGAAGAGAAGGGAAGTCTCTGGGCTGGAGAGGTTTAGGGTAGGAGGAGAGATGAGAAGAACAGAGACGGGCCATAGGTACGGAGAGAGCTCTGTGCTTTGGTATGTCAATAGCCAGCAGAGTTAGTTGTCCTGGGTTTCTTTGGAACCTGACACTAACCATGTAGTCCTTTAATATTTTTAAAGTATTTTTGAGGGAGCGTTAAAATAATTATTTGGGAAACCATTCAGTTGCATCAGGCAGAGCAACTTGGGTGCCTATATAAGCAAACTAAAACATAATTTAATGTAAAAGGAGTGTCCAAGCTCTTGACATTACAATGACGTTGCCATCTACAAATGTGTTGGGCCACTTTCATAACTGTTCTCTAAAAAGGTATGTGTGGCCTGTGGAGTGCAAGTTGAACATGTCTGATAGTAAATGGTAAAGTGAAGCATGGGCCCAACCAAGCAGAAACTGCTAACTAACGTCTAACCAGAAAATTTTCACTTTAATTAATCAAATGTATTGTTTTATTGTTGCTTCTGGAAACATAACATTCATTTGCAACCTAGTGACCTGATTAGGTAGCTCAATCCATGACTGGCAGAATGGCCAGGTAAATTTGTTAAAATGTAAATGTGTAAATGTGTGTGTGTGGTTTTTTTCTTTTTCTTTTTTCTTTTTTTCCCTTTTCTTTCTCTCTTTTTTTTCTTTTTTCTTATTTTTTTAAAGATCTTTCTGTATAATCCTAGGTGTCTGGGAGCTTGCTATGTGAACCAGGCTAACCTGGAACTCACACAGATCCTCCTGCCTCTGTGTCCAGAGTGCTGGCATTAAAGGCATGACAGGCCAAATGTGTTTGTGTTTTAATGTAAAATGTTTCCTTTGTTGCAAGTTTTTTTCTGTATAAAAACATTATCTCTGTTTTCTTACAGTAGAGATTATTTGGGAAGTCACCTTTTATCCTGATGATAATAATAATAATAATAATAATAATAATAATAATAATAGTAAAGATGAACACTTTTAATAATAGTAAAGATGAACACTTTTATATTGTGTAGTTGGCATACCCAGATTAGCATAATTCTGATTGTACCTTTGGACAGTATTGTCTTAGTTTGTTGCCTGTTTCTTTGGTCAAAATTTGATTTTTTTGTTTGTTCTTAGTCATTAGGTTTGCTCATAAGGATATTATTATTCTACCATCTAACCTTCAAGCCTACATCAGGCTATAAAACTAAATATCAGTGTTTATAGCATTTTAGGAAAGTCACAATTCCTGATCAAAAGTCTGTTAAAATAATTATAAAGGGTTTATGATAAGTTGTTCTTGGGTTTAAAGAACACATAGCTTCTTAAAAGTCACTAGAAAACAAAAGTAATCAAAACATAATGTCATTATTACTATTACTGTTTAATACAACAGTAATTCAATTATTCAATGCATGTTTAATATTAATCATGGAATCTGGACACAATATTCTAGATATTTTTATGTTTATACCTTTTTGTTATTTAAATATAAATTACTCATTTCAAGAACTGCTGTTTTTAGAATCTTTATATGTTGTTGGAAGTGGCAGCACTGACTGTAGTATAAGGATGTGATTTTCTGTTTCACTTTATCGGAAATAAATAGCATTGGAACTGGTTCCAAAAGGGCAAGTCTAGTTTCCTAACCAGAAAAACATAATAAAAACAATTTACTAATTTTTCTCCCTTAACATTGCTCTTGTTTTCAGTTTCACTAACTCTAATAGTCCACCTAGACCCATTTTCTTATTTTATTCTGTTGCCTGATTCATTCTACCATGTGAATCTATCCACTCAGGAGCAAGAAAAGTTTTTATAATATGCCAATTTTTTCTGCCTTCTACTAAGCTTTCTTTTATTTTCATATATCCACAAACATTTGTTCAGTGTCTTCTGTCTCACAGACATTTGTGGCCAAGCAGCCATCATAGCACAGGGAGTTCTTGCCTCTCAAATGTATCTTCTTCTTCCAGCTTCAGCCTAATGCTCCACCTGACACTCATTTCAGACTCTTTCACAGCTTTGTCTTCGTCTTGTTTGTTTCTACTTTGCTTTGTCCATAACCAAGGAGAAGAGCTACCCATGCCTGGTGACATTCCACCATGCTTCATGGACTAATTCACACATTGCTGATTTATGACAAAGGAGGGCACAAAAAAATTGCTACCACACTCATCTGGCAAAGTTTAGCACAACACGGGCAAAGTTGCTGAAGCACCAATCAATGTTCATATAGATTAGGGAGAAAACTTATGGATCATAATATGATGGTAAAATCATAAAGAAAGTTGAACTAAAAGTGTCCAGTTTTCCTTCTGAACACCCTTCAGTGTCTCTATTAGCTAATAATGGGGTAGGCAAGTTTATCTTCCTTTAATTTCCTAGCTGGAGCAGACATACCATTATAATATTGGAAGTCAAGAAATCACCCCCTGAAGTTCTTAGCAACTCTATCCTTCTACTTCCTTATACTTAGTGTTTACCACACTGGAACATGGTCAGAGCATTATAGATTTTACACAATAGACTGACTTGACTTTTTATTATAAACAATGGCAAGGGTGGGTAGAGCATTGAGTAGAACAGTACTTTTCCTTGTTTAATTAATTTAGGTGTGTGTGTGTGTGTGTGTGTGTGTTGCTGATAACTGAACCCATGGCTTTGAACCCATATTTGCATATACTGAGGTATAGCCGCAGTCCAGTTCTTTTCTTTTGTAGTGTGTCTGACTCCTTTCCTTGGAAATGAAAAAGTAGATAATCTACATCGTACTTAATAATGAAAACAATGAACTACACAAAATTAGGCTTCTAGTGAAGTTGTAAAAATATGTCTGATTTTTTTGGACGAGAACACTATCTCAAAACCAGGCTTTAAAAAAATTATAAGTTCTATTTGTGTCTCTGAGGCCAGGTATCGGCTCAGAACCTTTTCGTACTGAACAATACTAGGTTAGTAAAATGACAACTTGACATTATCCTTAGTAATGCATTTTTTCTTACCATAAAAATTCAACCGAATATAAAATAAAACAAAATCAATGATTCAGTACTTACATAACTGGGCTCAAAAATAGAGCTGTTGCTGTTCTTAAAGAGACAGTCTCAGTCACTGCTGGTCATTTGGCTCACTTGAGCTCTCTTGCCATCCTAATACATTTGCTAGTCTAGTAAATATTTGTTTGAATCCCAAGTTTCTATTTGTGGATAAATGTTTAGATATTAAAACTGGTGGTCTCAGCTTAGATAAACTTCAGAGAGACTCTACTATTCTTTGTATAGAGAATATTGCTTGATGTAAAGCAACTAAAACACAAAGACTCTGAGGTTACATGGTATTCTATGAGGATATGATAGTAAGAACATATCATTTCTTGCACATGTTTTGTGTGGAGCTGTGCTGAGAACTTTGCAGGCACTTTAAAAATAGTCCTGTGAGGTGTACTTGCTGTCTCACTTTATAGATAAGTACTCAGAAACTGAGAGATTAGTATCAGCCATTCACTGTCCTGAATCACCCAACAAGTATTAGACAGAATCATATTTCTTGAAGCTGTATCTCATTTCTATGTTTGATGTATTACTTTAGTTTTACCATTAGGAAAATTTTATATAGTGATTTTTTTAAGTGAAGAACTTCTGCATCCAGAGGTAGAACACATTTAAAATATAGATAAGGGAATGACTAACCACAGGAACAAGTGAGAAATTAGTGCAGTTCCCTTGGAGCACTAGGAGAAGAGCAGGATGCCTTCACAGTAACAAATCTAGGGAATATAAAGAAAACCAGTACAAGTATTGGTTTTCAAGTGAGCATTTTGCAGTTTCTATGTTTATCAAATTAAACAAATACTTTCCTTGCTGATTTCATTTTTAAGTTGATAACTTATAAATTTGGCTCATAAATAATAAAGAGTAGTGACTTACATGTCAACTGAAACAAGTTTCTTTTCTCCATTTTCAGAGGCATAGCTCCAAACTGCTTCAATAATTCCGATGTAATAGTGCTTATCTCTTGTCCAGGCTAGGGGAGTATTCAAAAATAGAAAAGTACCAAGCAGCAACAGGTTCATTTTTCTTCTGTCTTGGAGACTGAGATGCAATAAAGTGAAATAAGAAGCACGTACTTTTATAAATAAGGCTTTCTTTATTTGCTTGATTGACACAGCTTAGTATTGCGTAAGAGTAAATCATTTCATTAGAGCAAATAACATTTTCCAACTCAGTTTGCCTTTGGCAAACCAGGGAGGAAAAAAAAAATTCCCAGTTGTCAGGCTGCTCTAAATACAAATGAAATGTCATCAGTTAGTGTTGGATTCACCAGTGTTTGTAACTCTGAATTTTCTTCAATTCATTGTATGAATTCCAGGAAGGCAAACAACATCTCTAAATGCTCTCTTTGTTCTTCTAGAAATCCTAGGTACTGCAGCATTTTGGCCAAAGCCAGTTCTTTTTTTGTTAATTTTTATTTTTTTGTTTATTTTTTTTTAGTTGTTGAAAAAAATTCCGTCTCCTCCCCGTTTCCCGTTTCCCTCCCCCTCCTCCCACACATCACTTCTCCCCCCTCCCCTCCCCCTCTCCCCTTCCCCCCACTCCATTCCCCCTCCCTCTCAAGAATGAAGAGCAGTCCAGATTCCCTGCCCTGCAGGAAGTCCAAGGTCCTCCCACTTCTATTCAGGTCCAGGAGGGTGAGCATCCAAACAGGCTAGGCTCCCACAAAGCCAGTTCATGTATTAGGATCGAAACCTAGTGCCATTGTCCTTGGATTCTCATCAGCCTTCATTGTCTTCCATGTTCAGAAAGTCTGGTTTCATCCCATGCTTATTCAGTCCCAGTCCCGCTGGCCTTGGTAAGCTCCCAATAAATCAGTTCCACTGTCATAGTGGGTGGGTGCACCCCTCGTGGTCCTGACTTCCTTGCTCATTTCTCTCTCCTTCTGCTCCTCAGCATTTATTCAACTATGTTCATAGCAGCATTATTTGTAATAGCCGGAACATGAAAACAACCTAGGTGCCCTTCAATGGAAGAATGGATGAAGAAAGTGTGGAATATATACATATTAGAATACTACAGGTGGATCTCTGTGAGTTCGAGACCAGCCTGGTCTACAAGAGCTACTTCCAGGACAGGCTCCAAAACCACAGAGAAACCCTGTCTCGAAAAACAAACAAACAAACAAACAAAAAGAATACTACTCAGCGGTAAAAAAACAATGATTTCATGAATTTTGCATGCAAATGGATAGAAATAGAAAACATATCCTGAGTGAGGTATGACCCAAAAAGATGAACATGGGATGTACTCACTCATAATTGGTTTCTAGCCATAAATAAAGGACATTGATTATATAATTTGTGATCCTAGAGAAGCTAAATTAGAAGGTGAACCCAAAGAAAAACATATAGTCATCCGCCTGGATATGGGAAGTAGACAAGATTGACGGGCAAAAACTGGGAACTTGGGGGTGAGGTGGCAGGGGGTTAAGGGAAAATGGGGTGAGAAACGTGAGAAGGGGAGGATGGGGGGAGCTTGGGGGAATGGGATGGTTGGGATAAAGGAAGGGTGGAAAAAGGAGCAGAGAAATATATATCCTAATTAAGGGAGCCATCTTAGAGTTGGCAAGAGACTTGACTCCAGAGAGGCTCGCAGGTGTTCAGGGAGATGTCCCCAGCTAGTACCTTGGGCAACTGAGGAGAGGGAACCTGAAATGACCCTATCCTATAGGCATACTGATGAATATCTTGCATATAACCTTAGAACCTTCATCTGATGATGGATCAAGATAGAGACAGAGACCCAAACTAGAGCACCGGACTGAGCTCTTAAGATCCAAATGAGGAACAGAAGGAGGGAGAACATGAGCAAGGAAGTCAGGACACGAGGGGCGCACTCAAAGCCAATTCTTAACAAGCTAAGATAAAATGAACCAAAACATGCAGCTGTTTACTATTCTAGAAGACTAACAAAACTTACTTGTAGTTTTAATTATACGAAAGATGATATTTAGCATGTCATAAAAGCACCCAATAGAAATTTTATTTTGAAATTTTATTTACTCTGTCAAATCTGGACATTTCTACATTGAAACTTCACCAAACTGTCTGTGTAAAATTTAATAACATAACAAAAATTGATAATTTTGTTTGAATATCAAATATGTCAGTCATAAACCAAATAACCCAGGTATGATGGTGTGTGGTTGTGGTCCCAGTTACTGGGGAAGCTCACATATGGCAATCTGTTGAACTCAGGAGTTTAAGACCAGTCTGAAAAGTGGAGTGATTTCCCCCCTCTCTCTCTGTCTCTCTGTCTCTCTCTCTATCTCTGTCTCTGTCTATTTCTTTCTCCCTCCTGCCCTCTCTTCATGGATCTCACATTCCATCTAAAAGGAACTAACAATAAACACATAAAAATGAAAAACATAATGTCAGTCAGAAGGAGTATGGGGAGAAATAAATCAGGGTGGGAAAATAATGAATACCAGGAAATGTTGGGATAAAGTTAAAATCTGATGCTGTCAAGATTCTTACCCTCAGCTTCCATTTCCACCACAAAGGGTGACTCCAGATTAATTGAAATGATGCTGGAACCTAGTAATAATGGTGTGTGTGTGTGTGTGTGTGTGTGTGTTAATGAAATTGAACACAGGTCTTTAGGCATCTTTATGCATATCAGGCAAGTACTCTAGCATTGAACCTAGTTCTAGCTAGTAATAATGTTAGCTACATAACTTTATACAGAAAATTGAGTTATAGAACATATGGTGCCCCAATTCTCCTTCTGGATGCTTTCAAGGAAAGCTTTGAATAAGTCTCCTCTCATATCTAATAGAGCAGATAGGAGTAGGTCTGAAATCCTGTGGAATTCACTTCTCCTTCTCAAAGACACTTTCCCCCCAAAATGGGCTATATAGGGGAAATCTTCTTGTAGTTCATTCTCTAGAGGAAAGGGTGTGCTTCTAATTGGAAAAAAGGCCATTTAATGATCCTGCAGATATCTTATTTGTCTCAATATTTATATTTACTGTGAGGATAAGATGGCCAGAGTAGCCATTTTCAGAGTGACTTCTTCCTGAAAATTCTACCAACCAACAAATAAACATGATCAAGTAATTGTTAAGGACTCCAGATGTATACTATAGTACCCTTCACAGTGATTATGGAATTAAATGGTTAAACACTAATCCACCTGGTGTCAGTGAGTTCTTATATCTAGTATAAGAGGAATCATTGACTATGCAGGCTATTTTACCCATGGGAAGACATGTAGTTGCTGTGTGGCAAGAAGTTGGGGAGAACCTCTGAGCTTTAGGAACCACTTACAGAAGAGTTAGAAGCTCTAAGCAACCAGCTGTTTGCAGGAGCATTAAACAGTACACATCTCTTCCCAGAATTAATATGTACAAGGAAACTTTGGATAATTGTGTAGTTGAGGAATCCTCAGACTCAAAAAGTACAATACAAATTGAGTTGACAAAAAATGTGAGCAGGAATATAAGAACCTCAGAAAATGTAGAGCAAAACAAAACAAAAAATCCTTTCCAATCCTCAAGCAGCATGTCTCTTAGCATGTCTATCAGAAGGTCTGTACTTCAGTCCCAGGGTATGCTTTTGCTGTTATAAACAAGAATCATATGTCAAATTAACTGCTTGGTGATATCAGTGCATTTGTACAGCACATGTTTCAATCATTTTTGTGACTCCTTTTTCAGAGTCTTAATTGTGAAAGGAGGAAGTCTCTTCCACATTTAACATCAAGATTCTGAAGTTGATGACAGCTGAAATCAAGGGGCAAGCTTTCCTACTAATCCCACTTTGGTTTATTTCTGTCAGCAAGGATGAAATATCTCTGAACCTCTAATAAATATTCCTGTTCGTATTTCTTGTGTGTCCAGTAAAACTGTTAATCTGTGTGCTAACGGGATTACAAAAAGACGAGTCACCACCAAGGGCTGCCCTTGACTCTGAAAACAGGAGTGTTAGTACAAAACAGCAGGACATTCTCTTTAGAGCAGTCAGACCACCATCCTGCTTGCTTTAACAGAGGAAGTTGTGCAACTCCGGAATTTTATCACTGGTGTGGACACCTGCAGGACTTTCATTATGAGTCCACTGACTTAGCCCCACACAATGTGAATGCTGCCAAGTTTTCTGTTCTACTGATCATTTCATGGCTACTTAGGGATGGAGTTCTCAGAAAACTCGGGTTGCTTCATACTCCTTTGGCTGTCCAGTCATAGGTCATGACCCAGCTCATCCAATCTGGCATGCAAAGGACTCACAGGCAAAAGAAGGAAAGCTCAATCTTTCCTTGTTGCTGCCAGGGTTGACAGCACAATGTGAAACAGAAGGATCCTTTAAATTTTTAAATGATAAAAAAGCTTCAATTAATTTTTCATTTTCATTTGCTTACTGCCTTGAATGATATAGACACAAAGCAGATGATTTATCAACAATGAACAAAACCTCAAAGATTGAGATGGGCTAGCTCGGATGTTTTTGCTTGTTTCTGTTTGTTTTGTTATTTTTTTTTTTGTATCTTTGTTTGCTTGTTTTTTGAGACAGTGTATCTATAATTCAGAATGGCCTGGAACTCACTAGCCTTGAACTCTTGTTGAGCCTTTGGTCTCAGCCTCCTGAGTGCTGGGATTATAGGCAGGTGACTGTGTCTGACTAAAGACATTTTGCTTGGGGTTAATCAGGGTCTCACTATGTAGCCTTAAATGACCTGAAACTTGCTGTATAGACTAAGTTGGCCTCAAACTCATTGAGTTCTGCTTTCCTCTGTCTTTGTCTCCTGATTGACGGAATTAGAGGCAGGAGCCACTAATAATTATCCAATGACTAATATATCTTTTTTTTTAAATAATAGAAATGTATCCTTCAGATTTGATTACTTCAAGCTTCAAAAGGGAAACTGTTGAAATACTCTAGGTCTCAACATATCTGACTCCATTTCCCCTTGTTCCTACTCTATGGTGGGGTGAAAGACTGCTAAGTTCGTAAATATTGCTTTGTGCCAGGACCTAGCTTGTAAAAAACTAATTGAGTGATGCACCTCAAGTTTTGAAAAATTTACTGATGCTCCCTATTCCCCATGAAGCAAGAGGGCAGCATGCTACACAGGGACATGCAGGGAAAACCCTGAAGCTGATCCCGAGAAAGGAGCAGAGGTAAAGAGAAACATAGGCCACTGACCTTACTGGCAGTGGAGGGTAAACAGTTTCAGATTGACGAATTTGAAAAAAATAAATAAATAAATAAAACAGTTTGTTTAAGAGAAGTGTCCTTGTGTGTATTATCTGGCCCTGTGCTGAGTTTGGATGGAGAAAACAGTGGCTTGGTGCATGAGAATCAAATAAAACAGGGTTTTGGGAGTACACTGAGAAGTTCTTTACTACCTACTGTGAGTTAACTTGCTGTAAAAAAGCTTTCTCTGGTCAGAAAAGTCTCCCCGCCCCAAATGTTATAGCACCATAAAATATGAAAAACTTTTATAAAACAGAATATACTTTGTATTAGAAGTGACATGCTATGTGGCTGTCTTCTTTATTAGGTCAAGCCTGTTGTATATTACATCCTAAATACTTGAAATAGTGTTAGACATATAATTTGATCAATATTGAAAGAAAAAAATGTAAATTGCCATAATACTCAGATTCCTTGGATGATCACTGTATGGAAAGCTCTGTTGCAGAGTCATATTAATTCTCTTATTTGAATCCTACACAACTGATTAGGTAAATATATTGTTTTTATGGCTATTGTAACAAATTTCCATGCACTTAGTATCTATTGTAACACAAATTTGCTTGTAGTTCCATGTCTGGAACACAGCTCATGGGGATAAAATCAAGATTCAAGGAGACTGTACACTCTCTGGGGTGATACGGTAAAAATTTGTCACTTTGCTTGTGGTCATGGACTCTAACCCTCTGAAAATGTAAGTTAATGAATAAAGATGTTTTGGTCAGTGGCTTAGCAGAGTAAAGCCAGGCAGGAAATCCAAACAGAGATAAAAAAAAGCAAATAGGTAGAGTAAAGCAGACACTATGTAGCTAGCAAAGGAGAAAGATGTCAGAACCTTACCAATAAGTCACAGCTTTGTGGCAATACATAGATTAGTAAAAATTATTTAATTTAAGATTTAAGAATTATTTAATAATAGGCCTGAGCTAATAGGCCAAACATTATTGTAATTAATATAGTTTCTATGTGATTATTCCGGTCTGGGCAGCCATGACACAACATGCAGTCTCCAGTTAAAACACATAGAGGCCTAGAGGTCTCTATAGACAGGAGACAGGAAGTTATATGGATGGGCAGAGAGAGAAAGTGGTAAAGAGGGAGATCAGCCCTTTTCGGTCTGAAGAGTCAGAAAGGTAAGAGGTGGTTATGGCTGTTCCTTTGATTCTTTAATCTTTCACCTTTCACCCTAATATCTGACATTCGGTTTTTATTTTTAAGATTAATTAGTGTCACGCGTCATTGATATATATATATATATATATATATATATATATATCCCACCACACCCATCTGCGCTTTATGTGCTACCATACAGTTCATGAACCGGGCAAAGGACTGGAGACTGAAACTCACAAAGACTCACAGATAGAGACACAGGTCATCCTTGATGCCAAAATGCCCCCTTGATTGTGTCTAGGGGCAGGTTATATAGGGATCCTTAACTGATAGCCATGCCCCAGCCAAACACCAGAAACCACTCCCCTGCCATCAGGGACTCCTAAGAGTATTGTGCTCAGAGCAGCTGCAAGCTGTATCAGAGCAAAGGAAAACAAGTTGTTTACAAGAAATTCAGGATCTGGGAGGTCACAGCTCCCAGCATATGTACATAAAAGTGATATTGTTGAAGTGCATAATAGATATATTTCTAGTTTTTGGAGGAACTGCATACTGTTCTCCACAGTGGCTGTACCGATTTTCTATTCCATTAACAGTTTCTGGGTGTTTTCCATTCCCTATATCTTTGACAGCATTTGTTGGCCAAAGAATGATAGAGAACTTTTAAAATATTTTTTAGTCATTTGTTATTTTTTTCTTCTGAGAACTCTTTATTCAGTTCTACAGCTGTTTTTTTGGGGGGTGTATTTTTGGTGTTTGTTTTTCTAGTTCTTTCCATATTGCAGATACTCATCCTATATCAGATGCAATAATTCCCTGCCCCTATTTAGTAGCCTGCTTCTTCAGTTGATAACAGTTCTTCTTGAAAGACAGAAAATTTTTGATTTCAGCAAGTCCCACTTGTTGTTTGTCTTATTTCCTGGACAACTGGAATCAGGAAGTTCTTATGTGAGACTTCTCCAGAAGTGTACTTTCTACTCTTTTTCCTATAAAATATTGCAGAGTTTGACGTCCAAACTTGAAGATCAACTTAAACAAACTGAAATATCAATTTTCATTCTTCTATATGAAGATATATTTTTTCCAATAATATTGTAAAAGATCATTTGTAATCACCACTTTTCTTTGAAAACTTTCCCTTGCCTTGATCTCTTAAAATATGCTTCTGTCATAATTATTTCTTTTGCAATGCTGTGCTTTCCCATATTAAGTTTCATTTATTGTGAAAACTTTTGTTTTCTCCTTACTTAGGTTGACAACAATTTTCAAGACATCAGCAAATGTTTAGTAAGTAATCAGCCCTTTGCCCCACTGAGAGAAGTTGGCTTTAGGCAATAAGCTGTGGTTCACACCAAAACCAGGTTAAAAACATCGAATCACTGATCCACTTTGTCCAGGAAATGTTGAGAGAAAAGCCCAGAGCCCCATCACCCTGAAACCATTAAATTAGACCTCAAGATGGAGAGACCTATGAGATCACTTGGAGTGAGTCTGTTATGAGTGGCTACGATGAGAGCTGGTAACAGGAGGCTATTCTTAATTGGTGTCTGTGGAAAGCACTGGAGTATAGGTCTGGAGGGAGAGTCAATGGGTCACTGTGGAAGTCCATCTTTTGCTGCTTTCCTTTACAAATACCTGGTTCTGTTATACTATATTCCATTTCCCTATAAGTTCCATATAGCACTTAATATTGTTTTAGCAGTATTAGAGCTATTTGCTAAACTGAACTGTATTTGATAGTCCAAATACAGTTTAACCAGATTTTGACCATATTTTTATTTGTTTTAATGACTTTAAACAAAGTTATGAACATGTTAATAATCCAAATTTCTATCTTTTTGCTTTAAATCATTACGGGTAGCAGAGAAGGAAGTGGAGGAGGTAATGGAAGGTAAATCTGGGTCATATAATGAGAGCTTATTATGTTATTTTCCCTACTTATTATATATCATTCTCCATAATAAAAAAACTTTTATGCCAGAAAACAAAGTTCAAAAGGAATGAAATCTGTTTGTTAAAGGATGGGAAGCAAAGCAGCACACTCAGTAAGGTTTTGTACAAACTAAATCATGCATGTTTATCTAATTTATCTCATTTAATGTATTGCTATAATAAGCCCAGTACATTAGTAAACTATGAACAATACACATCTAGAATTCAGGAAAAGTTTACTTCAACTTTTACCAATTTTAGAAAAGAAAGACTGTACTAATATCAAGTAGTCATATTAAATATCCGAGACATCCAAGGAAAAGACTATAATTGATTCTAGATTAAACATTAGTGTTTATATAAAAGATTAAGGTAAAACAAAATGCTTCATAAATAAATAAATTATACTTACTTGAAACCCTAGAAGCATAAATTTTCAAATGCTCACAATAACTTGGTTAAATTTTGAGTCTACTCAAAATGTGCTAATGAAAAAGAACTGTGGAGTGAGGGGAAGCATTTCAGGCTGAAGTTATGAAGTGACTGAAATACGTGACTGAAATATGTAGAAAGAGATACCACAATGGTGAAAGGTATCACTGATGTGGGAGTGTCATATCAATCTGTTGATTTCATTGGCTGAGCAATAAAAGAAACTGCTTGGCTGGCCCTGATAGGTTAGAACATAGATGGGAGGAGTAAACAGAATAGAATTCTGGGCGGAAGAGGAAGTGAGGTCAGACTCTGCTCTGCTCCCGGAGAGACACCATGCTCCACTCTCCCAGAATGGACGGAGGCTAGACTCTTCCCAGTAAGCGCACCTTGGGGTGCTTACACGCATTATTAGAAATGGGCTAGTCCAGGTGCGAGAATTAGCCTGTAAGGGCTAGAGTTCATGGGCCAAGCAGTTCTTAAATGAATACAGTTTGTGTGTTGTTATTT
>NW_026068125.1:3178789-3182269 GCF_014885135.2 Alexandromys fortis
CATTATTAGAAATGGGCTAGTCCAGGTGCGAGAATTAGCCTGTAAGGGCTAGAGTTCATGGGCCAAGCAGTTCTTAAATGAATACAGTTTGTGTGTTGTTATTTCGGGCATGAGCTAGCCAAGCGGCCGGGGTGTTGGGGACGCAGCCCCGCCGCTTCTTATTTCAACATATCACAAAACCAGTGGTACGCTTTTAGAAATAGTAAAGGCATGCTAGACCCTTATCATGAACATTGCTTACCTTGAGCCTGCTTTCTTAGGTAATTTATAGAATCTGTTTTTATGGAAGCTGTCATTTGTACTTTACAAGAGTTTTGATGTGATCATGTTTAAACTTTCTTGTACACACAGGATTGTATTAGTTATCACTAGAAAACTTTTTCCCAAATTGTCCTGTACTTAAATATGCCTAAAATAAACTACCCAGTGTCAGACTCTCGAAGTTTCAACCAATCTTGGCCACTAAGTTGTGTTGGATAAGACTTATTGCTTCCTCTGGATTAGTACTCTGCCTGCCATTGATGGGGGAGAGTCTTCTGTTTTGTGTTAATTTCATTGGTTAAATAAAGAGACTGCCTTGGCCCTGATAGGACAGAAAATTAGGTAGGTGGAGTAAACAGACAGAATGCTGGGAGAAAGAAGCTGAGTCAGTCAGTCGCCATGATTTTCCCACTCCAGACAGATGCAGGTTGGGATCTTTCCTGGTAAGCCACCTTGTGGGGCTACACAGATTATTAGAAATGGGTTAGATCAATATGTAAGAGCTAGCCAATAAGAGGCTGGAACTAATGGGCCAGGCAATATTTAAAAGAATACAGTTTCCATGTAATTATTTCGGGTAAAGCTAGCCAGGTGGCGGGATGTAGCCTGCTGCTCACATTACAACAGAGTGACACCCAATGTGGTAATGAACTTCATGTAAAACCTGAGAGAGCTTAATTTTAAACACAAAACAGAGTTTAATGCAGATTTTTGCTGTTTGCTAGGACATGCCATAGAGAGATTTCCTGTTTTAGCAATAGCGGCAGAAAAAAAGCCGGTCATTTTAAAACACAGTTTCCTGGGGCTGTGCCACCAGTGCAAACTCTGGCTTTAAAGCATTTCAATGGCTTTTATGGGACTGGATGTTTGTGTTCCCACTTGAGATTGGAAGGAAAGTAACTGAGACCATGCCCTTGGCTCAGCTCTTCCTGTCTGGGCAGAGGGCAGAATCAGACTTGGTCAGGCAGGAGAGCATAGCAGATTTCTGCCGACATACAGAGAGGTGTTTTCAGACTGTGCAGTGCTCTGCGTGCCAGATTTGGCTGTAACTTGGATGAAAAGAGTTTCTGTGCTGCATGGTCACTCTCAGAATTAAACTGCTGACTGTGGCTCCAATGTGGACTTGCACATATGCTTGGAACTGTGTGCAGCTCAGGGGCACCAAATGAATATGAGGCAGGAGCAGCTGCTCCAAGCTGAACTGTGCTGACCTCAGGCAGGACGGTCCTAATTACCATAACAACAGCACAGTTAAGGTTTAGACTGGCAGTAAACAGGCAGTACCATATTACCCCTACATGGTGCAACTTAAGTTTTTAAGAAGTGCTTAGCATTTTAAGAACTGCTCCTGGATAGTAAAAAAAATTACAGATTGACAATAGGACAGATACTAAATGGGTCACAATGTTGGATGACTGTACGTAGGCTTTGAAGAGAGAAGAAAAAGAATATAGAGAATAAAGTTAATGTCTTTAAAAAGAGGGTAAAGTCTTTAAAGAGACAGAGTAAAGATAGTTATAGACTAAAAGAAATAAAGAAAAATAAGCCATGTAAAAATGGAAAATTCACAGAGAGTCTGGATTCTGTATGTTGTGTTTTCTTTAAAAATTTTGACTGTAAATGAGCTAAGTACAGAGAGACATTTCATTATATGGGCTGCCAAGTGGAACCAGAATGGATGTCATAAGGGTATTATGACTTCAGAATTTGGGTCTAAGGATATGATGCTTTGGAAAGGGTCTTCTTTTGTTTTCACAGAGGATGAGACCCTGTGGATTGCTTCTATCCCAATATGGTATGTTAGACCACGCCCTCCTGAAAGGTTGCTGTGAACACCTTCAGAAAATTACTTCACTCAACTGCCAACTGAGATGAACCTGGAACACAGGTTATACCATGAAAGACCTGAATAACAGAGCCTCCATTCAGCAGGAAGCAGTTTGGAGAGAAAAACCTATGCCCATGTTCACAAATATTGTTTATAAATGTTTTTTACATTTAAAGGGGGATATGATATAAATATGAATAATTTACATTGGTGTGGATTTTAAGGTCAATTTTGTAATATGTATATGTATTTCTGATCTTGATTAAGGTGTTGTGATTATGTAGTTCATTTTAAAAGTATAATGTATAATTAGGAAATATAGGTTGCTAATGGATAATCATCAATAATAGAAAGCTTGTACTCATGTTAGTTAGATTTTCTAGATATATAGAGATATATTTCAGTTAGATAGGCATTCTTCATATCTTTCGAAGGCTACAGAATATGGCATTTAAATGTTTTAATAATTTAGGGCTTTTCATGACAATGAGACATGTCTGCCCCTGGCAGCACCAATCTACTTCAAGAGGAAGATGGGCATCGAAGAGGCTCCTTATGGAGTTGGTTAGTCATTTGGGCAAGAAACTGCTATTACCTGGACTATTGCATAAACTGGACACAGAACCCACAGAGAGAGAACTGCTGAACTTGCCTAAAGGTGAGATGGTCTTTCAGGGTTCCTGACTCATGAAAGAGTCTGCAAGACATTCTGCAGGACACAGCAAAAAGTGACTGAACTGCTTTGGAATTTCTTGCTTCATGGAGATGTCTACTGGATACTATGGGCCTGTAGGCTGAAGATGGATGCCCCAACTGTACAGAGGAACTTTGGGTGACTGTCCAGGCAGTGCGATGTCTCTGTCATTTCTAGAGTTTTGGACTTCTTGTTTGCTTAGGTAATATTATATCCTTCTGGAGTCTTTGATGGAGTTGAAGAATGGTTAGTTATAGTTATAGTTTTCCTTAGTTATGATAAAAGATAAAGTAGATATAAATATTGAACTATAATTCTTGCTTGAGAACTGTTTTGTTATATGTAATCTTACTATGTTAAAGTGAAAGCCTTTCTTTTTTGTTTAAACAGAAAAAGGGGAAATGATCAAATGGCCAAAAGACACTTAAGGTCATGCTCAACCTCATTAGCGATCAGGGAAATGCAAATCAAGACAACTTTAAGATACCATCTTACACCTGTCAGAATGGCAAAAATCAAAAACACCAATGATAGCCTTTGCTGGAGAGGTTATGGAGTAAGGGGTATACTCATCCATTGCTGGTGGGAATGCAAACTTTGGAAAGCAGTGTTTTGGTTTCTCAGGAAATTCAGGATCAACCTACCCCTGCACCCAGCAATGCCACTCTTGGGAATATACCCAAGAGATGCCCTATCA
>NW_026068125.1:3182906-3193727 GCF_014885135.2 Alexandromys fortis
AGAGAGAGAGAGAGAGAGAGAGAGAGAGAGAGAGAGAGAGAGAGAGAGAGAAAATGATAGGGGAGAGTCTTCTGTTTTGTGTTAATTTCATTGGTTAAATAAAGAGACTGCCTTGGCCCTGATAGGACAGAAAATTAGGTAGGTAGAGTAGACAGACAGAATGCTGGGAGAAAGAAGCCGAGTCAGTCAGTTGCCATGATTCTCCCACCCCAGACAGGCGCAGGTTGGGATCTTTCCTGGTAAGCCACCTTGTGGTGTTACACAGATTATTAGAAATGGGTTAGATCAATATGTAAGAGCTAGCCAATAAGAGGCTGGAACTAATGGGCCAGACAGTATTTTAAAGAATACAGTTTCCATGTAATTATTTCGGGTAAAGCTAGCCAGGTGGCGGGAAGTGGCACGCTGCTCCTCATACAACATTCCATGTTGTTTTCAGAGACTCCTCTATCCTCTTGCCAAACATATAACAAAGCTACACAAAGCAAATCCAAGTGTGTTTAAAAGCTTATTTCCTAGGTGATTCTAGATCTGTTCAAACTGACAATCGATATTAAACATCACAGATATCAGAAACAAAACTGGAGCCTAGTTCCTCAGCATATATAATTTCTCTTGTAGGGCACCTCCACTTCTACTTTGGTACTGGTCCAACTTCAAGTATTTTTATGTTGCACTTCCCCTGTCCAAATGCAATGTCCCATCCTCGAAGTAAATTTGATTTAGAAACTCTTTCTCCAGGCCATTTTTGTAGTCTGGTGGTCATTTCTCTGGAACTATGTTCAATTTAAGAAAAAATACCAGGCTTGGTCTAGGTCCCAAGACACAAACTGAAGTTCCAAGGTTTTGTTCCAAGACAAAGAATTGGACGAGTTGGGAATAGAAATACAAACAGTTTATTAAGAAAGGGAAAGTACTTCTGAGAATTGGAATGGATTGGTGAGCTGAGGAAAACACTGGGCTTTTCCCAAGCACCCTTATTTTGTTATTCCAGTTTAGAGGTGAAGGCTTTTTCTTTTTATAAAAAAAAGACTTCATTAAATTTTTTTTATTTTATTTAGGTAGATGTTTTTCTTGCATATATGTCTGAACACCATGTGCATACAATTCTTATAGAGGTCAGAAGAGAGTATTGTATCCTTTGAAACTGAAGTTACAGATGGTTCCGAGTCTCTCTTTGTAGGTATTAGGAATCCACTCCCACCCTTTCATCCTCAGAAAGAGCAGCTGATGTTCCTGACTACCAAGTAATTCCAACTGGCTCTTTTTTAGCTGTTATCTTTGATTTTTAGCTTTCTCTAGTTTCTGTTCTTCTGGCATACAATCACTGTAGTGAAGCCTTAAACATGTATTTTTTCCCAAGCTTTAGCTGGGTTGAGATGGCAGAGGAAGAGTTTCTCACATGAAATGAATAGAGCATGGTTTGGAGCCTTTATTTTATTTTATTTTTTAATATAATTTTTTATTGAAAAAAAATTTCTGCCTCCTCCCCGCCTCCCATTTCCCTCCCCGTCTCCCTTTCCGCCCCTCCTCCCTCTCCTCTCCCCTTCCCCCCACTCCTCTCCCCCTCCCTCTCCAGTCTGAGGGGCAGTCAGGGTTCCCTGCCCTGTGGCAAGTCCAAAGTCCTCCCGGCTCCATCCTGGTCTAGGAAGGTGGACATCCAAACTGGCTAGGCTCCCACAAAGCCAGAACATGAAGTAGGATCAAAACGGAGTGGCATTGTCCTTGGCTTCTCAGCAGCCCTCATTGTCTGCCATATTCAGAGAGTCCGGTTTTATCCCATGCTTTTTCAGTCGCAGTCCAGCTGGCCTTGGTGAGCTCACAATAGATCAGCCCCACTGTCTCCGTGGGTGGGTGCACCCCTCGTGGTCCTGACTTCTTTGCTCATATTTTCCCTCCTTCTGCTCCTCCTTGGGACATTGGGAGCTCAGTCCGGTGCTCCAGTGTGGGTCTCTGTCTCTATCTCCATCCATCTCCAGATGAAGGTTCTATGGTGATATGCAAGATATTCATCAGTATGGCTATAGGATAGGGTCATTTCAGGTTCTCTGTCCTCAGCTGCCCCAGGAACTAACTGGGGACATCGCCCTGGGCACCTGGGAGCACCAAATCTCTTGCCAACCCTAAGATGGCTCCCTTAATTAAGATGTGTGCTTCCCTGCTCCCCTATCCGACCTTCCTTTATCCCAAACATCCCGTTTCCCAAGTTCCCCCCAACCTCCCCTTCTCACTTTTCTCTCCCCATCTCCCCTTACCTCCCTCCCCCCCCCCCCCAAGATCCCATTTTTTGCCCGGCAATCTTGTCTACTTCCCATAATCAGGAGGATAGCTATATGTTTTTCTTTGGGATCACCTTCTTATTTAGCTTCTTTAGGAGATCAAATTATAGACTCACTGACCTTTATTTATCTCTAGAAACCAATTATGAGTGAGTACATCCCATGTTCATCTTTTTGTGTCCCATATTTCCTGAATGTTTTGTGATGAGAGTTTGTTGGACTTGCTGTTTTCTTTGGTCAGTGCATTTATTTTCTCTATGTTATCTTCAGAATCTGAGATTCTTTCTTCTATTTCTTGTATTCTGCTGGTTATGCTTGTTTCTGTAGTCTCTATTCATTTACCTAGATTTTCCATGTCCAGCCAGCCCTCTGTTTGTGTTTTCTTCTTTGCCTCCATTTCAGTTTTCAAGTCTTGAACTGTTTCCATTATCTGTTTGATTGTTTTTCCTTGGTTTCCTAGGGTATCATTCACTGATTTATTCAATTCTTCAAACTTTCTGTTATACTTCTCATCCATTTCTATAAGGGCATTTTTTACATGCTGTTTAAGGGTATCAATCACTTTAATAAAGTCAATTTTTTCTACTTCTTCTTGATTAAGGTGTTCCTGTCCTCTTGTTGTGAGGTTGCTGGGTTCTGGTGGTTTCATGTTGTTCTTCAGATTGTTGGGTGAATTCTTGCATTGGTGCCTGCCCATCTCTTTCTCCGAATGCTCCCCTATGGATCTTCTTTTACAGGATCAGGTCTCCTTGCCCACTGATGTACCTTCCCAGTGATGTCCCTCCCCAGTGATGGCTCTCCTGGTGCCTAGATCAGATCTGTGTGCTGCTTGGGTAGCTCGTAAACAAAGGGTCCACCTTGCTTGCTGCAGGCAGGCTATTGAGACAAAGGAACTACCACTGTCCTGGTTGCCCTCCCAATTCGGATTTGGTCCCAGCGCCCGAACAGGCTGAGCTGAGAGATGTTATGTGGCCAAAGAGGGGAGGGAGGGAGCAATCTTAGACTTATTGATTAGCAGATTAAAGGCTCATCTATTCAGAAATGGATGGAGATATACAGTAAAGAGAGATTCAGACAGCAGAAAACCTCTAAACAGTTTTGGTATGTTTAGAAATGTGCATAGGCTTGGGGGAGAAAAGAAAAAGATAGAGAAAGTCCTTGGAAAAAAGAAATAGAGTAGTCAGGTGTGGTGGCACACATCTTTAATTCCAGCACTGCGAAGGTAGAGGTAGACTGATCTATGTGAGTTCTAGGCCAACCTGGTCTCAGAGTGAGATCCAAGACAGCTAAAGATACACAGAGAAACCCTCTTTCTAAAACCAAAAATTAAATGGAAAAGACATAGAGCAAAAAATGTAAATATAGAAAATATACAGAGAATCTGGATACTGTATGATATTGTGTTGTCTTTGAATTGTTTGCTAAGTAAGGAACAACAACTGCTAAAAGACATTTGATTGTATATGTTGTTGGATTAATCTAACCTATATATTTTGAAAATGCCTGGACTTCAAAATTTAGGTTAAAAATATATGTTACTTTGGAGAAAGACTTTGTCTTTGTTTCTACGGGAAATGAGAGACTGCGGATTCATTCTGAGTTAAGAAAAATAAGGTTTGAATAAAAAAATCCCCTTGAAGAATCTCAGATAGGAGCCTCACATATTTTTTGATTAAGGTCAAATAGGACTTAACCGTAATCCTAAATTTTCTTTGGATCTTCAAAAGATTATCAGTGCCCCCAATCAGCAGGAAATAGCTTAAAAAACTATGCTCACATTCCACCCAAATGGATTATGGCTATTTGCTTTGGTTAGCATGCTTTTTTTAAGTTATTATGGATAATGGTCAGGAAAAAGCTAACTAAAGGAGATTACATTCAGGGTTTTTGTTTTGAAAAGAAAAAGGGGAAATGCTGTGGGATAATACTCTTGTACACTGTAAAACTTTAATTTAATTAAGTTACTCATATTGATTTAATTAAATTCTGATTGGTCAGTAGCTAAGCAGGAAGTATAGATGAGGCAACCAGACTAGGAGAATTCTGGAAAGAAGAAAGTCAGAGATGCAATCAGCAACAAGACAAAGAAGTAAAATGAGAATGCCTTATTAAAAGACACTAAACCATGTGACTTAACATAGATAAGAATTATGGGTTAATTAAAGTTGTAAAAAATAGTTAGTAATAAGCCTGAGCAATAGGCCAAACAATTTATAATTAATATAAACCTCTGTGTGTTTCTTTGGGACTGAATGTTTTTAGGACTAGGCAGAACAGAAACTTCTGTCTTCAATTGTCTGTAGATGTTCCCCTGTCCTTATGTTCCTTTAGATCCTACCCCTCTAAATGAATCCAGGAAAACCCAAATAGATGGCCATAGGGAATAAATAAATACCCTAAAGAAAGTAAAAATAAACCCACAAATATTTGAAGTAAATTGTTCAAGACTGAGGACTGTAGAGATGGCTCAGCCATTATGAGCACTGGCTATTCTTTCAAAAGACCTGGGTTTACTTCCCAGCACCAACATGGCAGCTTAAAACTGTTCATTACTTAACCTCCATGGGATCTGACACTGACACATATACACAGGCAAAACACTAATGTACATTTTATTTATAAAATAAAAATAATTAATTTCTGAAAGATAAAAAGTATTTATTAATAAAAACTGTTCAAGATATGAAAACAGAAATAGAATGAAGAAAACCCAAATTGAGGAAATTCTAAGGGAATTCTGGAAATGAAAAATTTAGGAATTCAAACAGGAACTTCAGACACAATCTTCACAAACAGAATGGAAGAGATGAAAGAAAATAATACAGCTTAAAGATATAATAGAAAAAATAGATACATAAGTGAATGAAAAAGCTAACTCGAAACATTCCTGTTACAAAATATCCAGGAAATCTTGGGCAAATATAAAAAGACCAAACTTAAGAAATATAGGCATAGATGAAGGAGAAGAATTCCAGCTCAAAGGTCCTGGAAATATTTTTAACAACTCATAGAAGAAAAATTTCCTAACCTGAAAGAGATGCCTATAAAGATATATGAAGCATATAGAACATGAACTAGATTAGACTTGGAAAGAGTCCACCTTGCCACATAATAATCAAAGCACTAAACATACAGAATAAAAAATATTAAAATCTGCAAGGGAAAAATAAGAAGTAAGACATAAAGTCAAACCTAGCAGAACTATATCTAACTTCTCAACACAGACTCTTAGAGCCAGAATGGCTAGGGCAGATGGCATACAGACACAGACTTTTAGAGACCAAAGATTCCAGCCCAGACTACCACAGCTAGCAATAATTTCAATTACCATAGTTGGATAAAACAAGATATTTCATGTTAAAGTCAAATTTGAACAATATATATCTACAAATTCATCCCTATAAAAGAAACTAGAAAGAAAACTCTAATCCAAGGAAGTCAATGACACCCATGAAAACACAGGTGTTGTGGAATAATCTTTTCTTATACTGTGAATATTTGGCACGTAGATTTATTAAATAAAAGATGAACAGATAGGCATGATTTTCCAGGCAGAAAGTATGCTGGGAAGAAGGGCAGAGTTGTGAGTAGTCACCAATCAGATGGAGAGGAAAAACATGGACAGTAAAGAGAAAAGATAATAATGCGGCAAGTCAAAAAGTAGATTGATAAAAATTGGTTAATTTAAGTTGTAAGTGCTAATTAAGTGATTGACTGAACATTCTTAATTAATAGTAAGTCTCCATGTCATGATTTGGGAGCTGGCTGGAGGGACAGAGAAAAGACTCACTACACTCAGGATGTAAATACTCTCACACCATAAAAATCAAGAGAAGGAAAACACACACACACACACACACACTACCATCACCACCTCTAACAACAAAAACAAAATAACAGAAATTAAAGGGCATCAGTCATTGGTCACTCAATACCAAATGAACTCAATTCCTCAACAGAAAGACATGGACTAACAGAATGGTTGTGAAAGCAGGATTCATCCACATGACCCTGCCCTCCCCCCAAGTTCACCCTTTTGTCTGTGGGTCCTTGGACTACAAGGAGTTCCTGTTTCTGTGCTGAGGAGATCCATCCAGATGAGTGATGTGTGCCATCCCTGGGCAGACTGTCCAGGAAGGGAGTACAGGGCCTCTCCAGCACCTGCCTCAGGGGCTTCTTTGTTCCATACAACCCTGCCTCCACCATGTCTGCCCTATTGTCTGCGAGGTCCTTGGCCAAGGAACAGTTCCTGCTCCTGCACTGAGTTGATCCACCCAGAGAGTCAGTCACAGCATAGATTGGACCAAAATGCCAAGACTCTCCTGGCTGATTTGAAGGCAGAGATGGGCAGGCGCCAATGCAAGAATTCCTCCAAAAACATGAAAGGCAACATGACAACACGAGAATCCAGGGATCACAAAACAAGAAGACTTGAACACCTTAATCCAGAAAAAGGAGAAGAAATCAACTTTAAATGTAACATTATTAAAATAAAAGAGGACCTTAAACAGGATGTGAAAAAGTGCTGTAAAGAAATGGGTAAAAATAAAGAAAAAGGTAGAAGAAATGATTAAATCTCTCAAAGATACCCAAGAAAAACAAGAAAAAGCAATCAAACAGGTAATGAAAACAGTTCAAGACTTGAAGACTAAAATGGAAATAATGAAGAAAACACAAACCGAGGGAAGGCTGGGGAAATGAACAGGAACTACAGAGACAAGTATAACCAACAGAATACAAGGGATAAAAGAAAGAATCTCAGACACTGAAGATACAATAGAGGAAATAAACTCATTGACTAAATAAAATAACAAATCCAACAAATACTTAACACGAAACATCCAGGAAATCTGGGACACCATGAAAAGACCAAACCTAAGAATAATAGGGATAGAAGGAGGAGAATTACAGCTCAAAGGCACAGAAAATATATTCAACAAAATTATAGAAAAAAACTTTTCCAACCTAAAGAAGGATACAAGAAGCTTACAGAACACCAAGTAGACTGGAAAAAAAAACCCCATCCTTTCACTATATAATAATCAAAACACAAAACATACAGAATAAAGAAAGAATATTAAGATCTGCAAAGGAAAAAGGACAAGTAACATATAAAGGTAAACCTATCAGCCTGACTTCTCTATGGAAACCATGAAAGCCAGAAGGTCTTTGATTAGACGTGCTGTGAAAACTAAGAGACCATGGATGCAAGCCCAGACTACTATACCCAGCAAAGCTTTCTTTCACCACTGATGGAAAAAACAAGATATTCAATGACAAAAACCGATTTAAACAATATGTATCCAGAAACTCAGCCTTACAGAAAGTACTAGAAGGAAAACCTCAACCCAAGGAAACTAGCAATACCCACAATAACACAGACATCTGACAACTCTTCACCAGAACAACTCAAAGAATGGAAAAACACAAACATTACCACCAAAAAATAACTGGAGTTAACAACCACTGGTCATTAGTATCACTTAATATCAATGGACTCAATTCACCTATAAAAAGGAACAGGTTAAGAAAATAGATACTAAAACAGGATCCAACATTCTACTGTTTACAAGAAATACACCTCAACCTCAAAGACAGACACTACCTCAGAGTAAAGGGTTGGGAAAAGGCTTTCCAATCAAATGGACCAAAGAAACAAGTGGGTGTGGCTATACTAATATCTAATAAAGTTGATTTCGAACTAAAATCTATCCAAAGTGATGGAGAAGGACACTATTCTTTATACTCATAACAGAAACAATTCATCAGGAGGAAGTCTCAATTCTGAATATCTATACCCAAATATAAAAGCACCCACATATGTAAAAAAAAACATTACTAGAACTCAAAGCATACATCAAACCCCACATTCTAATCGTAGGAGATCTCAACACTCTTCCCTCACCAATAGACAGGTCAATCAGACAGAAACTTAACAGAGAAATAAGAGAACTAACAGATGTAATAAATCTAATGGACTTAACAGACATCCATAGAACATTCCACCCAAACAGAAAAGAACATACCTTCTTCTCAGCATCTCATGGAACCTTCTCAAAAATTGATCACATACTTGGTAACAAAGCATCCCATAGATACAAAGAAATTGTACTAAACACCTGTGTACTGTCAGATCACCATGGAATAAAGTTAGAATTTAACAATTCTACCCACAGAAAGGCTACAAACTCATGGAAACTGAACAGTCAACTACTGAACCACCCTTAGGTCAAAGGATAAAGAAAGAAAGAAATTAAAGTCTTCCTGGAATTCAACGAAAATAAAGACACACCATACCCAAACCTATGGGACACTATGAAAGCAGTCCTAAGAGGAAAGTTCATAGCACTAAGTTCCCACATAAATAAAATTTATTTATTTATACATTAGAGACTTAATGGCACACCTGAAAACTCTAGAAAAAAAAGAAGCAGATTCACCCAGGAGGAATAGAAGACCGGAAATAATCAAACTAAGGGCTGAAATCAACAAAATAGAAACACAGAAAACAATCAAAAAAAATCAATGAAACAAAAAGCTGGCTCTTGGAGAAAATCAACAAGATTGGCAAACCCCATCCAAACAAATCAAATGGCAGAGAGAGAACATGCAAATTATCAAGATCAGAAATGAAAAGGGGGAAATAACCACAGACACAAAGGAAATTCAGAGAATCATTAGATCTTACTACATGCTTGTATGCCACAAATTGGAAAATGTATAAGAAATGGACATCTTTTTAGATAAGTACCATATACCAAAATTAAGTCAATACCAGGTGAACAATTTAAATAGACCTGTAAGTTGTGAGGAAATAGAAGCTCTCATAAAAAAACCTCCCTACCAAAAAAAGCCCAGGACCTGATGGTTTCAATGCGGAATTCTACCAGAACTTCCAAGAAGAGATAATACCTATACTCCTTAATATATTTCATAAAATAGAAAAAGAAGAGTAATTGCAAAAGTCCTTTTATGAAGTACAGTTACCCTGATACCAAAACCACACAAAGACAACCAAGAAAGAGAGTTACCGAGCAATCTCACTCATGAACATTGATACAAAAATTCTCAGTAAAATACTGGCAAACCAAATCCAAGAACACATTAGAAAAATTATCCATTATGATCAAGTAGGCTTCGTCCCAGAGATGCAGGGCTGGTTCAATATATGAAAATCTATCAATGTTATCCACCATAAAAATAAACTGAAAGAAAAAACCATATGATCCTCTTATTAGATGTTGGAAAAGCATTTCACAAATTTCAACACCCCTTTATGATAAAGGTCTTGTAGAGATTAGGAAGGCAAGGTTCATACCTAAATATAATAAAAGCAATATACAGCCAGCCAACAGCTAACATCAAATTAAATGGAGAGAAACACAAAGCCATTCCACTAAAATCAAGACAAGGGTGTCCACTCTCTGCATACCTCTTCAATATAGTACTTGAAGTTATAACAATAGCAATAAGACAACATAAGTAGATTTTGAATTGGAAAGGAAGAAGTCAAACCTTTGTTATTTGCACATGATATGATAGTGTACATAAGTGACCCCAAAAATTCTACCAAAGAATTCCTACAGCTGATAAACACCTTTAGTGATGTGGCAGGATACAAGATCAACTCCAAAAAATCAGTTACTCTCCTATACACAAAGAACAAAGAAGCAGAGATGGCAATCAGAGAAACATCATCTTTCAAGATAGCCAAAATAGCATAAAGTATCTTTGGGTAATTGTAACCAAGGAAGTGAAAGATCTATTTGACAAGAACTTTAAGGCATTGAAGAAAGAAATTGAAGAGGACACCAGAAAATGGAAGGATCTCCCATGTTCTTGGATTGGTAGAATCAACATAGTAAAAATGGCAATTCTACCATGTAACGGCATAAGCGAATGCAGACAGATTGTCAAAATATAGACAGCTTTAATGGAGGAATAGACTTACAGCACCACTGTTCCCGTGGAGACCAGGAAAGCAGAAGCGAGGGCTGGGAGCACGCTCACCATATTTATAGGCAAACTCTAGCCTATATCTGTTGATATATGAGCGGCGGGGCTGCGTCCCCAGCACCCCGGCTGCCTGTTAGCTTATGCCCGAAATAACAACAGACAAACTGTATTCATTTAAAGACTGCTTGGCCCATTTCTATCTAGCCTACTCTAGGCTAATTCTCACATATTAATTTAGCCCATTTCTAATAATGTGTGTAAGCACCCCAAGGTGCGCTTACCAGGAAGATTCTAACCTACATCCATCCTGGGTTGGAGTTGCCTGGGAGAGCAGAGCTTAGCGTCTCTGCTCCAGAGCGCAGAGCTGTCGAGTCTCTCTGGGAGCAGAGCAGAGTCTGAGCTCACTTCCTCTTCCTCCCAGCATCCTATTCTGTTTACTCCACCCACCTATGTTCTAAGCTATGAGGCCAAGCAGTATGTTTATTACTTAACCAATGAAATCAACAGATTGATATATGACACTCCCACATCACTTCCCCTTTTTCTGTTTAAACAAAAAAAAAAAAAAGAAGGCTTTAACTTTAAC
>NW_026068125.1:3195365-3200745 GCF_014885135.2 Alexandromys fortis
CTTTTTTTTTACTTTAAGAATTTTAACTTTTAGTCTGCACACATTTTTAACACTGTAAATCATTTAAAAATTTTCTTTGTCTTTGAATCTCTTTACTGTATATCTCTCTTTTTCTGACCACATGAGCCTTTAAATTACTGAGCAATATGAGTAGGATTAAAGCCGTGGCTTTGCCAGGTAGATCCAGTCCATTCCTTAGTTTTCCAGCCTTATGGCGGAGATACAGGCTGTAGCCATGTTTATAGCCAAAATTCTATGGCGTTTCAAGGTCCCTGGCAGCCAGCGAGCTACAACAGACAACAGTCAAGTCCTCTCTCGGTAGTTGGCCCTCCTGCCTCAGTCAGAGTTTGCCCTGGAAGGACGGCCCAGAAAGCCAGCATTTTTAAACAGCAGAGCTCTTTTCCTGCTATGGCTGAAAACCGAAAAGCATGCATTCAGCTTTTTGTCAACACCATTTAAGTATTTTGTGGCAGGACCTCTTAATGAGCTGCAGGGTTTTGTAGCTGAAGCTGAGTCAGGAAGCCTCTCTTAGATGAGAGTGCTTGCTTGCATCTAGCAAGCGGAGCAGACCCAAGAAATTTCTGCTACCAAGAAAACATGCTTCACTCCATTCTTTACCAAGCTTTCTCAGGCTTTTTGTGGATTCAGTTATCCTCACGTTGGGCAGCCAAATTGTAACGGTGTAAGCGAACGCAGACAGATTGTCAAAATATAGACAGCTTTAATGGAGGGATAGACTTACAGAACCAGCATTAATGGAGACCAGGAAAGCAGAAGGGAGGGCTGGGAGAAAGCTCGCCAAATTTATAGGCAAACTTTAGCCTGAGGCCAACACGCCCCCTAAGGGTTGGGACTTATCCCTACACTACCAAAAGCAATCTATAGATTCAATGCAATTCCCATCAAAATCCCAACAAAATTCTTCACAGACCTTGAGGGAATAATAATCATCTTTTATGAAAAAACCCCGGATAGCTAAAACAATCCTATACAATAAAAGTACTTCCAGAGGCATTACTATCCCTGACTTGAAACTCTATTACAAAGGTACAGTAATGAAAACAGCTTTGTATTGGCACAAAAACAGAGATATTGACCAATGCAATCTAATCGAAGACTCGGATATTAATCCACAAACCTACGAACACCTAAAAGGAGCTAAAATTATACAATGGAAGAAAGAAAGCATCTTTAACAAATGGTGCTGGCATAGCTAGATATCAACCTGTAGAAGAATGAAAATAGATCCACATCTATTACCATGCACAAAACTCAAGTCCAAATGGATTAAAGACCTCAAAATAAATCTGACCACACTGAACCTGATAGAAGAGAAAGTGGGAAGTAGTCTGCAACACATGGGTACAGGAGATCACTTCCTATATATAACCCCAGTAGCACAGACCATAAGAGCAACAATGAATAAATGGGACCTCCTGAAACTGAGAAGCTTCTGTAATGCCAAGGACACTGTCATTAAGACAAAAAAACAACCTACTAAATGGGAGATCTTCACCAACCCTATATCAGACAAAGGTCTATTCTCCAAAATATATAAAGAACTCAAGAAACGAGACATTAAAACTTTAATTAACCCAATTAAAAAGTGGGGTATTCTCAACAGAAGAATTTCAAATGGCCAAAAGACACTTAAGATCATGCTCAACCTCCTTAGCGATCAGGGAAATGCAAATCAAAACAACTTTGAGATACCATCTTACATCTGTCAGAATGGCTAAAATCAAAAACACCAATGATAGCCTATGCTGGACAGGATGCGGAGTAAGGGGAACACTCATCCATTTTTGGTGGGAATACAAACTTTTGCAACTACTTTGGAAATCAGTGTGGTGGTTTCTCAGGAAACTGGGAGTCAACCTACCTCAGATCCAGCAATTCCACTCTTGGGAATATAAATATACCCAATAGATGCCCAGCCATACTACAAAAGCATTTGTTCAACTATGTTCATAGCAGCACTATTTGTAATAGCCAGAACCTGGAAACAACCCAGGTGCCCCTCAGTAGAAGAATGGATAAATAAGATGTGGCACATATACACTTTAGAGTTCTACTCAGTGGTAAAAAACAATGACATCTTGAATTTTATATGCAAATGGACCGAAATAGAGAACATTGTACTGAGTGAGATAACCCAGACCCCAAAGAAAAATATGGTATGTACTCACTCATAAGTGGATTTTAGCCATAAACAAAGGAAATTGAGCCTATAGTTCTTGATCCTAGAGAAGCTAAATAAGAAGGTGAACCCAAAGAAAAACATTTCTTATCCTCCTGGATATTGGAAGTAGACAAGATCGCTGGGCAAAAGTTGGGAGCATGGGGAGGAAGGGGTTGGGAGAAAGGAAAGGTGGGGAGAGAGAAGGGAAAAGGGGAGGTTTGGGGAGAGCTTGGGGGAATGGGATTGTTGAGATGGAGGAAGGGTGGATATGGGAGCAGGGAAGAAGATATCTTAACTAAGGGATCCATTTTAGGGTTGGCAAGAGACTTGGCTCTAGAGGGGTTCCCAGGTATCTAAGGGAATGTCCCCAGCTAGGTCCTTGGGCAGCAGAGGAGAGGGTGCCTGAACTGGCCTTCTCCCACAGCCACGCTGATAAATATGTTGCATCTCACCATAGAACCTTCATCTTGCGATAGATGGAGATAGAGACATAGACCCACATTGGAGAACTGGACTGAGCTCCCAAGGCCCAGATGAAGAGCAGAAGGAGGAAGAACATGAGCAAGGAAGTCATAACCACGAGGGGTGCATCCACCCACGAAAACGGTGGGACTGATTTAATGGGAGCTCACCAAGGCCAGTTGGACTGGAACTGATGGAGCATGTGATCAGACCAGACTCTGAATGTGGCTGGCTATGAGGGCTAACTGAGAAGCCAATGATAATGACACCGGGTTTTGTTCCTACTGCACGTATTGGCTTTTTTGGGAGCCTAGTCTGTTTGGATGCACACCTTTCTACACCTGGATGGAGGGGTAGGGCCTTGGACTTCCCACAGGGCAGGGCACCCTGACTTCTCTTAGGACTGGAGAGGGAGGTAGAGTGGGAGTGGCGGGAGTGGGAGAGGAATGGGGAATGGGAGGGGGTGGAAATTTTAAATAAATAAATATATAAATACACTTATGAAATCCAGAGAGTCCAAGACATTTTATTTCCAACAAATTGGAAAACTAAGAAGTGGTATAATTTTCTCACTAGATACCACTTGTGAAAATTAAAATCAAGATAAAATATACAATTTAAACAGATCTAGATCCTGTCATTGAGATCTTCCAACTAAGAAGAATCCAGGGACAGATTGTTTAAGTGCAGAATACCATACTTTCAAAAACAGCTAATGCCAATGATTCTCACCTCTCAAGTTATTCCACAAAATAAAAGCAGGAGGAACTCTGCCCAATTCCTTTTATGAGGCAATAGTTACCCTGATGTCCAAACCATGTAAAGACTCAAAAAAGGAATAGAATTATGGACCAATATAGTATGAACACAGGTGTACCAAATAAAATACTTGCAAACTTAATCCAACAGCACACAAAAATCATCATCTACTATTATTATGTTTCATGTAAGAGAGGCAGGGAAAGCATATTTATAGAAATAATAAATACATCAATAAATTTAATCCAATGACATGAATTTTCCAAAAGACCAAAAACCATATGATCATCTTATTAGATGCAGAAAACACCTTTTACCAAACCAACATCTGTTTAAAATAAAAGTCCTGAAGAGATTATGGATATAAGGGACATATCTCAACATAATAAAGGTTTTCTTTTTTAATTTATTTTTATTGATCTCTACATTTTTCTTTCCTTTTTTCTCTTCCTTTTCTCCCCCTTCAACCCTCCCACAAGGTCCCCATTCTCCCAATTTGCTCAGGCAATCTTGTCTTTTTCTACTTCCTATGTAGATTAGATCTATGTAAGTCTCTCTTAGTGTCCTCATTGTTGTCTAAGTTCTCTGGGTTTGTGGTTTGTAGGCTGGTTTTCTTTGCTTTATGGTTAAAAACCACCTATGAGTGAGTACATGTGATAATTGTTTTTTGTGTGTGTCTGGGTTATCTCACTCAAAATAATGTTTTCTAACTCCATCCATTTTTCTAAAAAATTCAAGATGTCATTATTTTTTTCTGATGTGTAAATGTACCACATTTTCCTTATCCATTCTTCAGTCAAGGAGCATTTAGGTTGTTTCCAGGTTCTGGCTATGACAAACAATTATGCTATGAATATAGGTAAGCACATGTCCTTGTGGCACAATTAAGCATCCTTTGGCTATATACCCAAAAGTGGTATTACGGGGTCTTGAGAAAGGTTGTTTCCTAATTTTCTGAGAAATTACCACACTGACATTCAAAGGGGTTGTAGTACGAGCTTGCATTCCACAAGCAATGCAGAAGTGTTCCCTTTTCTCTACAACCTTTCTAGCATAAGTTGTCATCAGTGTTTTTGATCTTGGCCATTCTTACAGGTGTAAGATGGAATCTCAGAGTTGTTTTGATTTGTATTTCTCTGATGACTAAGGATGTTGAACATTTCCTTAAATGTCTTTCAGCCATTTTATATTTCTCTATTGAGAGTTTAAGTCTGTACTACATATTTTTTGGATTATTTGTTTTTTGATGACCATTTTCTTGAGTTCTTTGTACATTTTGGAGAGCAGCCTTCTGTACAATGTGGGGTTGGTGAAGATCTTTTCCCATTCTGTAGGATGTCATTTTGTTTTGTTGACCATGTCCTTTGCTTTACAGAAGGTTTCCAATTTCAGGAGGTCCCATTTATTAATTATTTCTCTCAGAGTCTGTGCTGCTGGGGTTATATTTAGGAAGTTGTCTCCTGTGCCAATGCGTTTAAGTGTACTTCCCACTCTATTTTCTATGAGGTTGAGTGTGACTGGTTTATGTTGAGGTCTTTGATCCATTTGGACTTGAGTTCTGTGCATGGTGACTGATATGGGTCTATTTTCATTCTTCTACATGTTGATATCCAGTTATGCCAGCACCATTTGTTAAATATGCTCTTTTTATTTTATATTTTTTTGCCACTTTGTCAAAAATCTGGTGTTTGTAGGTGTATGGATTAATATCCAGGTCTTCAATTCGGTTCCTTTGATCCTCCTGTCTGTTTTAAAGCCAATAAAGGCTAGAAACCAATTATGAGTGAGTACATCCCATGTTCATCTTTTTGGGTCTGGGTTACCTCGCTCAGGATAGTGTTTTCTATTTCCATCCATTTGCATGCAAAATTCGAGAAGTCATTGTTTTTTACCGCAGCATAGTACTCTAATGTGTATATATTCCACACTTTCTTCATCCATTCTTCCATTGAAGGGCATCTAGGTTGTTTCCAGGTT
>NW_026068125.1:3201650-3203329 GCF_014885135.2 Alexandromys fortis
ATGAGAAGCCAAGGACAATGGCACGGCGTTTTGATCCTACTTCATGTTCCGGCTTGGTGGGAGCCTAGCCAGTTTGGATGTTCACCTTCCTAGACATGGACGGAGGGGGGAGGACCTTGGACTTTCCACAGGGCAGGGAACCATGACTGCTCTTTGGATTAGAGAGGGAGGGGGAGAGGAGTGGGGGGAGGGGGAGAAGAGTGGGGGGAGGGGGAAGGAAATGGGAGGCTGGGAGGAGGCAGAATTTTTTTTTTCTTTTCTTATTCTCAATAAAAAAAATAAAGCCAATAAAGGGCTATTTTAAGTACTGTAGCTCTGTTTGAAGTCAGGGTTTGTGATGCCTCCAGGAGTTCTTTTATTGTACAGATTGTTTTTGTTATCCTGGGTTTTTTATTTTTTCATTTGAAGTTGAGAATTGTAGGGATAAGTCCTGCCCCTTAGGGGGCGTGTTTGCCTCAGGCTAATGTTTACCTATAAATCTGGTGAGCATGCTCCCAGCCATCACTTCTGCTTTCCTGATTTCTGTGGGAATGGTGGTTCTGTAAGTTTATTTTCCCATTAAAGCTGTATATATTTTTACAATCTATCTGTATTCATTTATGTCGTTACAATTTGGCGTCCAACGTTGGGCTATTTTGCCCCCGCCCCGGCACGGGGAAGGGGGGAGTCAAGCTCCATCTTTCCCAGCCTTTGCAAGCAAGATTAGCTACCGGAGCTCAGGAAGCGCAATTGGACTCAAGCGGGTAGCCCACTAGCTAACACAGCACACTCCCGGGTGCCGGGTGCTGTGTGCCCTGTTTTAGTTCATGACTCGGGCCCCAGTGCAGAGTCCGAGATACACTCGGCCAAACACGTCCATTCTGCCCCGCCTGCTCGCCAGAGCAATTAACCCCTCCCTGTCTGCCTTGGCTAAGTTTGCAGCGGAATCCCGCTGCCTGAATTAACAGAAGCTCAAGTACCTGTGGTTTTGCAACAAAAGCCGCCGCAGGGGCAGATTTGGTCTAATACAAAGTGACTTGGCTGGGTGGTGGTGGCGCAGGCCTTTAATCCCAGCACTCGGGAGGCAGAGACAGGCGGATCTCTGTGAGTTCGAGGCCAGCCTGCTCTACAAGAGCTAGTTCCAGGACAGGCTCCAAAACCACAGAGACCACCACTGGCAGGAACTGGTCATTGCAGGTAAAAAATGTTTCTTTTATTAAAAAAAAAAATGCCTGAACACGTTACCATTCAAGAATTTAACATTTTTTTTTTTTAAATTGTACCATGTGGGAGATTTTTACAAGCAGTGTCTATCACCTCACATCTATGGGTCCTTCTGTGATTCGTAGTTTTCCTTGGCACTAAATGGTTTGATAATAGAAATATGATAAAGTCTTTACGAGACAAATCCAGGAATCTTTTTTTTTGCTTTTTTCTTATTTTATTGAAAGAAAGAAAAATAATTTCCACCTCCTCACAGCCCCCCACCTCCTTCCCCCTACACCCCTCCTCTCCCCCTCTCCCCACTTCTCTCCTACTCCCCCCACTCGTCTCCCCCTCCCTCTCCAGTCTGAAGAGCAGTCAGGGTTCCCTGCCCTGTGGAAAGTCCAAAGTCCTCCCCCCTCCATCCTGGTCTAGGAAGGTGAACATCCAAACTGGCTAGGCTCCCACAAAGCCAGAACATGAAGTAGGATCAAAAC
>NW_026068125.1:3203851-3207736 GCF_014885135.2 Alexandromys fortis
GGCTCAATGTCCTTTATTTATGGCTAGAAACCAAATATGAGTGAGAACATCCCATGTTCCTCTTTTTGGGTCTGGCTTACCTCACTCAGGATAGTGTTTTCTATTTCCATCCATTTGCCTGCAAACTTCAAGAAGTCCTTGTTTTTTACTGCTGAGTAGTACTCTAATATGTATATATTCCATACTTTCTTCATCCATTCTTCAATTGAGGGGCATCTAGGTTGTTTCCAGGTTCTGGCTATTACAAACAATGCTGCTATGAACATAGTAGAGCATATATTTTTGTTGCATGATAAGGCCTCTCTTGGGTATATTCCCAAGAGTGGTATTGCTGGGTCCATGGGTAGGTTGATCCCAAATTTTCTGAGAAACCGCCACACTGCTTTCCAGAGTGGTTGTACAAGTTTGCATTCCCACCAGCAATGGATAAGTGTACCCCTTTCTCCACAACCTCTCCAGCATAGGCTATCATTGGTGTTTTTGATTTTAGCCATTCTGACAGGTGTAAGATGGTATCTTAAAGTTGTCTTGATTTGCATTTCCCTGATCGCTAAGGAAGTTGAGCATGACCTTAGGTGTCTTTTGGCCATTTGAACTTCTTCTGTTGAGAGATCTCTGTTCAGCTCAGTGCCCCATTTTATAATTGGGTTGATTAGCCTTTTACAGTCTAGTTTCTTAAGTTCTTTATATATTTTGGAGATCAGACCTTTGTCAGTTGCGGGGTTGGTGAAGATCTTCTCCCAGTCAGTGGGTTGCCTTTCTGTCTTAGCGACAGTGTCCTTTGCTTTACAGAAGCTTCTCAGTCTCATGAGGTCCCATTTATTCAATGAGGCCCTTACTGTCTGTGCTGCTGATGTTATACGTAGGAAGCGGTCTCCTGTGCCCACTTGTTGTAGTGTAGTTCCCACTTTCTCTCCTATCAGGTTCAGTGTGTTCAGACTGATATTGAGGTCTTTAATCCACTTGGACTTGAGTTTTGTGCATGGTGACAGACATGGATCTATTTTCATTTTTGTACAGATTGAAATCCAGTTTTGCCAGCACAATTTGTTGAAGATGCTCTCTTTTTTCCATTGTATAGTTTTAGCTCCTTTATCGAAAATCAGGTGCTCATAGGTTTGTGGATTAAAGTCAGGGTCTTCTATACGGTTCCATTGGTCGACTTCTCTGTTTTTATGCCAATACCAAGCTGTTTTTAATACTGTAGCTCTGTAATAGAGTTTGAAGTCAGGGATGAACTAGACTTTCTAGGAGTATCTGAAAAGCATATAGCAGATGGAATTTGGATCACTCACCAACGTGAGTGGTGCAGAGACAGGATGAATAGATTTAGGCCTTGGAATGTGAAAATATGATGAGTAGACATGGCTTTCTAGATTTGTAATTTATTACTGAATAAAAAGAGTAGTACCCAACAGTTTTTTTTATTATATTTTGTCAGGTTATATGAGAGAAAATTAATAATTTGACATTTATAGCATATTAGTTTTGAATCCAGAAAGATACTTATTTTTTATATTTTTTAAATTTTATTTTTATTTTATGTGTGAAAATTTTGTTTATGTGTATATGTTATGTATGTCTATGCTCCAAAGCAACTGTGATGTTAATAGTTGTCAAAAGATGGCTTCAGATCCCTGGGACTAGACTTGTAGACACTTGTGAGCTACTTTGTGGATTCTTGTGAACCTGCATCATCTACAAAATAACTTAACTGTTGAGTCATTTCTGCAGATTCTAACAAAATTTTGAAAATATCTTTAATTATGCATGACTATGAACCTGAATAATATTATTTTCAAAAGTGAGAAAAGATTTAGACAATAAACCATTATACTTGGAGAAAGATTCAATATAGAAAATTTTTCATCACCTCCAATTTTATTTAATGCTCCATGCAATGGCATTGAAACTGTGAATACCAAAAGTAGTGTTACAATTTTTTCTTCATATGTAAACCCTTTCATCTGGTAAACTAGAAAAAAATATATCTTGCACTAAAACTTTCTCAAAGTGTTCTTGATTACAGACTGTATTGCCTTAGATTGACCTAGGCTTACACATATACAAATTTCTGGAAGAGTAAAACACCTACTACTTTCCAAATGAGTGTCTTAAATTATAAAACTGAAGATGATATTATTTCTAAAACATGGAATTCCAATAATAATTATATGTTGATTACTTTGTCTTCAAAAATAGAATTATTGTCCTCATAAGTAAAGTTTAGGAAGGGTGTTTATATATCGTTAGTGCATTTTGATGATGCAGACATTGTGCATTATGATACAGACATAGCACCAACATTTTACAGTCTATAGAACTGTAAATAATAAATTTAAGCTTTTATAAATTAGGGAGTCCAGGTTAATGCCATAGAGCATACTAAATATTCTATGACATATAATATTTTGATTGATTTTCAAAAAAGCCTTTTGAATATGTTAGATAAAGAAAAGAGAAGCTGTTGCAGTTTTTCTCATAATATAGATAATAGACCTTCAAAATATGAATAATTGCTATAAAAATCTAATAATTGCTACCAACAGCAGGAAAAAATTAAATTTGTTCCCTTCTGAAAATTATTTATTTTATAGATACTGGGAATAAGAGAAATAGAAGTCTACTAATAATGTTTTGTTTTCTCCACCCAATATTGATTAGTGACATAAAACTAACCAGCACATAATTAAAGAACCAGAGACTCTTTTTTTATATCTTAATTATTTTTGAGAATTTTTCATGAATATGGTATTCACATCATTTTCTTCTCATGTATTCTCTATCTCAAACTCTGTGCCCCCTCCTCAAATCCATATTCTTTTATTATTTATGATTGTTACATTCTCTTTATCTTTCTCACTACTGAGTTCATTTAGTGTTGCTTGTATGTATATATTTTAGGACTGACCAATTGGTGTTGAATTATCTAGAAGAGAGCTCTGTGGAGTCAATGAGAAGCTGTGAACTTTACCTGGTAAGCCACAGCAATACACAGATTAATGAAGATAGGTTAATTTAAGATATGAGTTAGCCAGAAATATGCTTAAGTTATTGGCCAGAAAGTATTGCAAATAATATGGCTTTTGTGTGATTATTTTGGGGCTGATCAGCTGGGAACAAATGAACAGCCTCCTACAACAAATTAATGCCAATGTGGCCAACTAAAATATGCTTAAAACCTAAGACAGTTTGGTGTCAATGTCTAGTGTGTTGGGGTCCCTGGGTAAGAGTCTCATGCAAATCAGGACACAGGGAATGCAGGGTGTGAAGAACTGCATAAAAAGCTCTATTTTGTATGGCTTTTTATATAGACTAAAAAGCATTACCACAACTCTGAAACTCCCTTTACTCACGTACATGATCATGAGAATGGCTTACCTCACCTTGCAAGAAACAATACCTCAATTACAGTAATAAAAATGAAAAGAAGTACATAGAAACAAAGTAAAATGTATACAGAAGCAAAGCACTCCTTTGTAACTGGTAGAGCGTGAAGAACTGAGCTCAAAGGCCACTTCCTTATCCAGGGTACAGATTCTGACAACGTTTGAGAAATGGGTAGAGAAAGTTTGCTTTCATCTATGCTTGGTTTGCCAAGCAACCGTTTCCCAACTTCATCTCATCTGTGCTAGGAGGAGTCTGCACTCTAAGCCAATTCTGTATCTCCACAGTTTGGGAAGGAATTCTAGGCAAAAAGACAAAACAGAACAAAGTTAATCATGGCTTATTGTCCATAGCTTCCTTTAAGAAAGGTTTTTCTGATTCAGCAGTAGCAAAAAACAAAACCAAACCAAAAAAAAAAAAAAAAAAAAAAAAAAAAGAAAACAAAAAAAAAAAACAAGGGAATTAAAAAATATAACCTTTTTGAACAAACACGCAAGC
>NW_026068125.1:3208343-3226951 GCF_014885135.2 Alexandromys fortis
TATATAGTTGTGTCTTCTTTGAATTGTTTGACTGTGAAGGAGCTAGGTACAGAAAGACATTTCACTGTATGGACTTCTAAGCTAAAACAACATATATGTTCTAAAGGTAATGGACTTTCAAATTTTGATATAAGGATATGTTGCTTTGGAAAAGAGGTTCTTCTTTTGTTTCCTCAGAGGATGAGAATCTGTGGAAACCTTAAAGACTAATGTGGTTTGATGGAAGCAATCACCCCCAAAATGTTGCTGTGAACACCCCCAAAATTTACTCCAGCCAACAAAAATCATGAAGCAGTTTGGAAAGAACTACACCCAAATTCCTAAATATCGTTTAAAATATTTGTTTAAATTTAAAGGGGGATATGCTATTTAGATTTGCATTAGTAGAGATCTTGGTTTATTGATACAAATTTGACGTCCAATTGGTTATATGTGTATTTCTGCTTTTGATTAAGGTATTGCTTGTGCAGCTTATTTAAAAATGCAATGTATAATTAAGAAATATAAGTTAATAGAGAGTCATCTATAATAGCCAAGCTTGTAGTCATATTAGTTAGGTTTTCTAGATATATATAGATATGTTTTAGTTAGATAATCTCCAAACCTTTCAAATACCTATGGAATATGGCATTTAAAATGCTTTAAGAACTTAAGACTTTTCATGACATGAGACACATCTGCTCCTGGCAGCACCAATTTCTTAAAGAAAAAGATGGGCATCAAAGAGGCGTCTTGTGGAGTTTGATAGTCATTTGGACAAGAAACTGCTCTTGCCTAGATTGTTTGATGTTATGCTGAACTGAACTTTCAGGGCCAACAGAAAAATAACTGCTGAAGCTGCCTAAAAAAGGTGAGACAGTCCTTCAGGTTTCCTGCTTCATGAAAAAATCTTCCAGGCATTCTGCAGGACACAGAAAAAAGTGGCTGACAAACTGCCAGTATAGGTGGAACTGTCTTTGAAATTTCCTGCTTCATGGAAAAGAATGTTGGATACTGTGGGCTGTAGGCTAAAGACTGGATGCCCCAATCTTACAGAAGAAATTTGGGTTACTGTCAAGGAAGTGAGGCATCTCTGTCAATTCTAGAGTCTTAGAATTTGCTTACAATTAACTTCCTGTTTACTTAAGTAACATTAATCTTTCTGGAGTCTTTGATGGAGTTGAAAAGTTATAGTTAGTTTTCCTTAATTATGATAAAAGATACAGTTAATATAGACATTTTAACTATAATTTTTGCTTGATAACTGTTTTGTTGCATGTAATTTTACTATGTTTCTTTTTAATTTTTCTTTATATTCTTTTTATTGAAGTTGACAAAACTTTTCATTGACAAAGAGCTCCTACAGCTGATAAACACCTTTAGTAATGTGGCAGGATACAAGATCAACTCCAAAAAATCAGTTGCCTTCCTATACACTAAGGATAAGGAAACAGAGAGGGAAATCAGAGAAGCATCACCTTTCACCATAGCCACAAATAGCATAAAATATCTTGGGGTAACTCTGACCAAGGAAATAAAAGATCTATATGACAAGAACTTTAAGTCTTTGAAGAAAGAAATTGAAGAGGACACCAGAAAATGGAAGGATCTCCCCTGCTCTTGGATTGGGAGGATCAACATAGTAAAAATGGCAATTCTACCAAAAGCAATCTATAGATTCAATGCAATCCCCATCAAAATCCCATCAAAATTCTTCACAGCTCTGGAGAAGACAATAATCAACTTTACATGGAAAAACAAAATACCCAGCATAGCCAAAACAATCTTATACAATAAAGGATCGTCTGGAGGCATTACCATCCCTGACTTCAAACTCTACTACAGAGCTACAGTATTTTACTATGTTAAAGTTAAAACCTTTTTATTTAAACTGAAAAGGGGAAATGGTGTGAGAGGTCCTTCTGTCTATGTGTTGCTTTTATTAAATAATTAGTAAAAAAACTGCTTTGGCCTATAACAAGGCAGAACTTAGCTAGACAGGGAAAACTTAATGCTAGGAGAAAGAAGGCAGAATCAGTGAGAAGTGATGTAGCCCCACTGGAGACAGATGCTGGAACTTTACTTGGTAAGCCACAGCCTTGTGGCAATACGCAGATTAATGGAGATGGGTTAATTTAAGATATGAGTTAGCTATAAATATGCTTAAGCTATTTGCCAAAGAGTTTTTCAAATAATATGGTTTCTGTGTGATTATTTCATAGCTGAGTAGCTGGGAACAAACAAGTGGCCACCTACAACAGCTCTTCCCTGGGACATACTGATTCCCTCTTTCTCAGGAGTCACTAATTACCTGTAAGTATTTATGTAGGGGTAGTGTCTTATAAAATTGCTTCCATCCAATTGGCAATTGATATTATCACTTTTTTTAGGTCTTGTTTTTTTACCACCATACTGTTGAGATTTTATGGGTATTATTTTCCTGTCATATATAGAAGACACTATCTCAAAGCAGATGTCCTAGTCCTCTTTTGCTTGTGGGCTTTTTATCACCTCTCATGATGGAGGAAGATATTTTTTACAAAGTAGTACCTGTACAGAATTTAGATAAGTCCCTCCTCTTTTTTATGTTTTCATATCATAGTCCATCATCAAAGGAAGCAGAGTAGGAACCTGGAAGAATGAGCTCCAGCTCTTTTCAATACAATTCTAGTTCTCTACTTCTAGAACTGTGCCCAAGAAAAATATATCAAAGAGAATTCCTAGCGTTTTGAGCTAGTATGGCCATCCTTGGACTGGATCTGGTGGAAATCTTCTCTTCAAATCAATCCTAGAACCTTGCTAAATTGGGACTATAGTGCTCTCTTGGGGCCTCACAATATTCAGTTATTAATGAAAGATGCAGAAAAAAAAAGAACCTAGAAATACAGGACCTGGGGAATAAACAGGAAATAGGCATTTTACCCCATGGGAAAATGATGGCTTCTCAGGAAAGTCTCAATGAATCCACTGGTTCCCGAATTGGTACAAATCTCTAAGAACAAATACTGCCTCTCACTGAGGAGTCAGTTAACATCACAGAGCTGGAGCTCATTTGTCCATGTTCCTATCCTGAGTTCCTTTGATGTTGGACTATGATATGAAAGTCACAGGACCATGTCCCTAAGTCTACTTCATTTCCATCCTCACCACTATACTACTTATAACCAATCCTAACAGATGACAATTGTCCTTAATCTTGAGGAGAAAAAAATCTATGGGAGAGATTTTTTTTTAAGAATTACTTCCAGCTGTCATGGGGCAATGTTAATTCTATGGGATTGTATAAAAACTAAAATGATGGTTAAGTCTCAATATTACTGTCTGGTACAATTGTAGATAATCTCTGAGTAGTTGGCAGAATTTTTCTGAAGTTCTTATTTAAAGTTCTTGTTTGAACTCTGAACATGGTAGGAAGCTGAACATCTCAACTAATCAAGTAGGAATAATTTTTAGCAGTTTGTAGCCAAAAATCAATCTTAAAGTGCTATCAGATCAATGGTATCATATGAATCAGGTGGAATCATTGTGGTTGGGCCCCATCTTCTTCCTGAAGACTTCAAAGAATTGCTGTAAAAAAACTTTCTTATTCAGTATAAAAAACTTAAACATTATTCATATCAAAATGGAAAGTTTGGATTTTGATAGACATACATTCAGAATAGGTACCATAAAGACAAAAAGAGTTATGGGGAGAAGTAGAATTTTTGAAAGCAGAATTTTGGCAACAACCTTTCTCCCTAAGTTTTTATCTTCCTTCTGTCCTACACCAAATAGCTCTTCTGACATGAGACAGATACTCCGAATTTTTCTTTTAAGAATATTCTTGGGTTTAGAAAAGAACCACAGTCCTACTCCAAAGATAGCATTAATTTTTTTGATAGATTTGGGACTACCAATATACCAAGAAGTAAGGATATTTAGGTAGTGAGATATTTACATGCAGAGAATATTGGTATCATAAGTGAGGTTTTTCTTTACTTTGGTGATTCTTTCTAGATAGCTATTTTTTCTTCTTCAGGCATCTAGTTGTTCAAGGCCTCTTGACTTCTCAAAGATGGGTATCTTCCCATTTTCCTGCAAAGATAGGAACAGAACCCAGGCCACAGCCCTTGTGAGGTTTCCTTACAACTTGTAGGATTGTCATTTTGGTGGATAAAATGTCATTTCTCTTTGCTAATAGGTTTCTCCTTTTCAAACCAAATCTTGAATATTTTTTTATGATATCCATAGCTTTTATTCCCTGTGAAAAAAAAAAAGTAAAACCCCTTTCCCAGCATAGCACATCTCCTGGTTTCCATTCTTAGGCCAACACATTCTTGAAGTATACCCGCTGATTCAGAAGTTTTTTCCTATTACCCAAAGCCTCTCTGTTGCTGTTGTTCATTTCTCATTAGCATTAAGAGAAATCAAGAATAATCAGACATCTTCTAATCTACTTCTGGGGGTACTTATCATCCATTTATGTTTATTTAACATATCTTTTAATGCTTAATTTGGTCTTCCTATAAATATCTGACCTTTAATATGCTTCATATTATGATAAGCAAAAAAAAACCCTCTTTCCTTTTCTTAGAAACATAAGTTGCAGCATTGTCTGTTTTTATTTGTGCAAGTATACCCATCATGGCCCTAACTTCTAGTAAATGTGTGATTACTGAGTCAGTCTTTTCCAATCTCAAAGCAGTTGCCCATTAAAAACCTGAATAAATATCAACAGTGAGGTGTACATATTTTAGTTTTCCAAATTCTACAAAATGGAAAACATCCATCTGACAGATTTCATTCCTTTGATGATCCTTTTGGTGACTTTCTGCAGTCATGTTTGGTTGTATAAAGAGCAATTAGGACTTTTCTTTATAATTTCCTTGGCTTGTTACTATGTGATGGAAAAGTCCTTTTTAAAATCTTTGCTATTGACATGGTGATTTTATGAAATTCTGAGGCCTTCAGCACATTTCCAATCAATAATTGATCAATTTCTGCATTACCTTGTTCTAGTGAACTTGGAAGACCCATATGGGATTGGATTTATGTTAAATTAGTAAGATAATGTCTATTCCTGAGTATATTTCATACCTGAATTGTGGAGGTCCAAAACTGTGAGCCTCTTTCCTCTTTGGCCAAAAGTCAGAGAGTTGGAACTTACCTCTATTCCTTCAAGGTTATTGAGTTTCTACTTCAAAGGTCCCACCTAGATTCAATGCAGAGAGTTCTGCTCTCTCAAGGTGATTGTCAGCAAGTCCAGACCTTGTATTTCAGGAATATAGATGTAGATATTTTTCTAACTCAGACAAAAGTCTAAGGATACAACTAAGTTTCCAGTTCCCTTAAGGAGATAGCACTGGATTCCACCCAGAGAGTGATCCAGAATGTTTCCGGCTAGGGTGTAAGTGTGACTTGTTTTGTTCTAGCAACAGAATGTTTAACTGTGGATGTAGCTTGTGACCTTCAACTAGTCTCTTCATTTCCTTGTATCATCTTAATGCAGTTTTTTAAATCTTACTCCTACCTCTTACGATCAGAAGTATTTTAAGCAATTGGAAATTAAATGCAGGTGATTTTCAGTACTCACTGAAACTCCCTCCAAATACTATTCTATGTTTCTGTTTATTATTTTTGCGTCTTTGTACTCATTTCTTATACTTCTGATACCCATGCCCCTGACCTGGCAAGTAATATTTTTGTTGAGGCTAATAACACGGAATAAATAATAAACTCAATTCTGTATCATCTTGTATAAATTCAGTAATCTCAATATGAAAAACAACTATTTCTGCACATTGTGAATCAGTAACTATGCTGAAAGGTTTTTTAAAATCCATTAGCACCATGAAAATAGCATATAATTCTGTCTTTTAGATAGAATCATAAGGACTTTGTTCCACTTTACTTAAATTTTCTCATTTGTAATCTTCCTTTTCCTGATTTATTTGTATCGGTATAGAATATACATGCTGTAGTTATTGGTGATTCCTGTACAATGAGAGCAAGGATCCAATAAGTTCTCTTTATAAATCAAATTCTCAAACAATTCTTTTTTAATTCTTTTTTAAATTTTTTAATTATTAAAAATTTCCACCTCCTCCCCACCTCCCATTTCCCTTTCCCTTCCCCCACTACCCTCTGCATTAAATTCTTATAGAGGACTATTTGGAGTGTAATATGAACAGAATACAGTTAAGATTTGGATCCATACATTCCACATGTGCATTCTGTAATTTCTCTTCTAAGATTCAACTGATAATTACCTGGGACTCTTTAAGTCCTTGTTACCATCTAAGGTTTTGTTTAAATTAATCAGGTCATCAGGACCTATTTCAATAGGGGGCCATAGCTGGGAAATGTCTCTGTTGAAATAGGAGCAGCGGGGCTGCATCCCCAGCACCCCAGCCACCTGCTAGCTCATGCCCGAAATAACAGCACACAAACTGTATTCATTTAAACACTGCTTGGCCCATTTCTATCTATCTTCTTCTCACCTAACTCTCGCACCTGGACTAGCCCATTTCTAATCATCTGTGTAAGCACCCCAAGGTGGGCTTACCGGGAAGATTCTAGCCTCCGTCCATCCTGGGTCGGAGCTGCCTGGGAGAGCAGAGCCTGGTGTCTCTGCTCCAGAGAGCAGAACTGTCGGGTCTCTCTGGGAGCAGAGTAGAGTCTGACCTCACTTCCTCTTCCTCCCAGAATTCTATTCTGTTTACTCCTCCCACCTATGTTTTAACCTATCAGGGCCAGCCAAGCAGTTTCTTTATTGCTCAATGACCTTCCTCCTAGCAATCTTTCAAAGTCATTAAAAGTCTGCAATTGATCTCTCTTAATTTGCACCTTCTGAAGTCTAAATTTCAGTAAACATATTTTGTAACTTAAATAATTAATAGAATCTCTTCTTTGCATTTTCTTTGCCAGCTAGGCAAAATTGTCTTTACTTCTTCAAACATTCTTCCTAAATAATTTATAATTGAATCAGATAGGAAAATTTCATTCATGTAATGATAAACTATAGATTCAGGAAATTACTTATGCATCATTTCCAATGGCTGACTTACACAATATTGGCATGGTGTGGGGTTATTTAACATTCCCAGTGAAAGACATTTTTTAGCCAACTAAGAATTCTTCACAGGCACTGTGAAGGCCTGTTTTTTCTCTGTCTTTTTCTTGTAAAGGTATACTGAAAAAAAGTCTTTTAAATCAATAACTATAAGAGGCCATCCTTTAGGCAATAGGGAAGGCAAAGGAATTCCACATTGTAGAGAGCCCATTGGCTGACTCACCTTATTAACAGCTCTTAGGTCTGTTATCATTCCCTATTTTCCAGATTTCTTTTTAACAACAAATACAGGAGACGTCCAAAGACTGATTTATTCTTCAATATACTAAGCATCTAGTTGCTCCTGTACTGGCTGTTCTAAAGTCTACAGTGTCTCTTTTGTTAAAGGTCATTGCTTATCCCATATAGGTTTCATAGTAAAACAATTTAAAGGTAGTGTCATTGGTACCTCTGAGAGTTTGTCAGTTGCTGTTCTGTGTTTTTGTACAACGTGAATGGTTAGTGACTGTTTTTATTTTAATATCCTTCCCAGAAACATGAGTTTGCTTGTGGTCTGTTTCTGAGACTGCGGGAAAGATTATCTAGTTATTCCATTGTTGCAACAGATCACAACTCCGTATATTCAAGACTAGCCACATATGGCCTCAGCCTTCGCCTGTATCTTTCTGGCCCTATGCATTCAATCCATCACATGCTTTGATATACCTGAGATGAGGTTCCAGTCCTAGGAATTGAACATCTGCCTTCTGAAATGGCCAATTCAAATGTGAAGAGTAATAATAGTTTTATCTGTGCCTGTGTCTAGTATTTTTTAATTATAATGTTATTTATTCATACTCTCAGCTTTGGTCCTTGATCATTTATAGAGGACTGCCAAACATAAGTTTTCTATTTTCTACTGGAATTTTTGATGCTTCCTCCATGGCTATTCTAACATGCACAGCAGTATGGTTTTTTACAACTGGCACTAAATTTTTTAAATTTTCTTTGGAGCATTGTCCTCCATAGTGACTGGGGATGACTTGACCATTTTTGACATGAGGAACTTTGAGAGGCCCCTCTAAGAAGTTTTTCAATGGTAACAGGTGTTCTTATTTGTCTTTTTTTTTTTTTTTTGGATCTACATTCATTGGTCCCATGTCAGTCTTTGCTGCATCTTCTGCAAAAAGTAGATTGGATCCTTCTGTTTGGGTAATTCCCAGAAGAAACATTATTTCTAGGAATTCCCTGTCTATAATCCCTCCTCAGATGACCTATTCTACCAAAATTAAAACAGTTGTTATTTTGATGTCTCTTCATACCTTTGGAAATTCCTTCTCCTACCCAATCCTCAGTGTTATAGTCAAAGGGCTCAATATTGGCTGTGTCTAGGATCCATTCATCCATTGGTGCTGATCTGACATTTAAAGGTCCAAGTATCTTTTCATTCTAAGTTAGAATTTTTACAATTTAGAGATTCAATAAGTACTCATTTAGCTTCTGGATCTGCTATGCTATTTGTACATCTTTAGTTAACTTTTGCAAAACATCACTAAGGGGTTCTCTTGAGCCTTATATAACTTTGGTATGCAATTCAATTTTTTTTCTAGTTCTGGAATCTTGTCCCAAGCATTCAAAGCTGCTGTACAGCATATGAACAAGATGCTATTCTATGTTCATTGTATGTGACTTGACTATTCTGACCAGCATAAGTGCCCTCACCAAGAATTTGATCTTGGGAGACCTAAAAACCTCTGACTCTACTTTGATGTTTAAGGGCTTTAGCTTCCTCCCTCCATTAACTCTTTTTTTACTGTGGGCAATGGTCTAATACAGCTAAGACTAATTAAAGCCAATCATGTGAAGTATGTAACCTTATTTCTTGAAACCCATGTCTTTACTAACTGTCTCACATATGTTGAATTCATGCCTTGAGAAACTAGTGCTTCTTTAATATATTTTAAATCTTTCATATGTATAGGGTCCCATTTACATTGTGTATATCCTTTTGGATATTTAATATTTGCTGGCTTTTCAGAAGTAGTAATAGGATAAGTAGCTAAAACACTTGGTAAGTCATCTCTGAGAAATATTGACGATATTAAATCTTTACTATTCCTTTTTGTCTGTACCACCTCTACTTGCTTATCATTTTGGACAAGTTCTTCAATTGTTTCAAATATTTTTATTAATGTCTTTTAAAGTTTGAATCTTTTGACCTGTGAATATTTCTAATGATTTTATTAAATCAGTTAATTTTGGATTCTCCTCATGCACATATGATTGCAAGTTTTTAATTTTTACATTAATGATATCTGCTCATCCTTAGAGATTATTTGGATGCAAGTATATTGCCTTACAGGAGGGATAGTTGATCTGCTAACTTTTCATAACTTATTAACAGATTTTGATTGTCAGTTTCAACATTATAAATCCTTTCAGCTAACTTCTCATTACCAGTCTGTAGAGTCTGTATCATTTCTATAAGTTTCTCGTTTTTGATTCTGTTATCAAAGCACTTCTATAAGGATGTATTATGAAGTATCAAGCTAATAACAGCTATGGCTAAAACAGTATATATTTGAGGTATATCTCTTCTAGAATTCCATCCATAGTAGAAACTAAAAGGTTTTTAATTTCATGGTTGGTGATATTGTCTGTCCTTGTCTTGGGAATGATTTACAAATTGCAATCTAACATTAGATCACTTACTTCCATTAAAATCTGGCCAAGTCTCTATTGAGAGTTTAAGGTGTAATGATTTTGGCCAACAGATGTAGGAGTTGTGAAGGTGTGAGTGGAGAAGCACAGCAGTACCAAATGGCAGCAGCAGGACTGGAGGATTCTCCTTGTCCCCACTGCATAAAATCTATTTGAAACCAATCAACTATTTAATACAATAAAACAGTGACTCTAGTTAATACAACAAAACAGTGGTGAATACAGCAAAAAAAAAATGATGAATTGTAGTTATTCTTCAGTGGTATCTCCTTTTTCTTGCTTGGGGAGGGCATTCCTGTACTCATTAAAGGTCAAGTTATTTATCCCCAAGTTCTGTTTCTTCCTTTCTTTTTCTTTGCTAGTATTTTATGGTATTTAGAAATTCTCATCTCTGAGGCAGGAAGATCATTAGTTCAAGGCCAGCCTAGGATACACATTTAAGGCCAGGAATAGTGGGGCATGCCTTGAATCCTAGCACTCAAGAGTCAAAGGCCAGTCGATCTCTGCAAGTTTGAGGTTAGTCTGATCCCAAACCCTGTCTCAAAAAAAAAAAAAAAAAAAAGGAAAAAGGAGGAGAGGGGAAGGAGGAGAAAAAAGGAAATTAAATTGCCATCACTCTTCCATTCAAAAGGACCTTAAATTCAATAAAAATTAGTGTGTTAGCACTGTGCTAGAATCTATTCAGGACTTAATTCTCTCTCACAGATTATCTTTCCACTTACTGAGGTTTTGCCTTATTGCTCCCTTTTATATTAACAACCTCAAAAAATAGCAGCACAGAAAATGTGTAGAATTGATGGAATGTGAATCAACAATGAAAACTAAAATAACAGGAACTAGCAATCACTGTTCATTAATATCCCTTAATATAAATGGACTCAATTCACCTATAAAAAGACACAGATTAAAAGATTGGATACGTTCCACACCAACTCCAGTATGATATGTATGACAAGTTCCACAGAGTGAGGTAAAAAATTCAAAAGAAGGAGGTCTGAAACTGGTTGTAGAACTCTTGACCTGAGCAAAATATTAAGCCATAGCTCTCATGGCTACCTCTTTTATATTCTTCTATTCTCTTTTCATATTTACAAGATGTTCCTGGTAACCTATGCTGAGACTTCAAGCGAGAAACCATCCCTTGAGATGGAGTCAGTAACCATGACCTTATTTCTGTAAAACCAGCACTTTACTTCATAAATTACTGACAAAATTATAAATTAGTCAAAGACGTTTATATTAATGAAATTTCATGTGGTTGTTGTCATCAAAAATGGGCTTAGAAATATAGTAGAGAAAGCTCTAAAAACAAGGATCAATTTTTTGAAAATTTACAAAAACTTGATACTAGCTATTAAGAAATAACTAACCATAAAATTTATTAACCTGTTCTTGAAAATGAGCCATTATCTTTGAATTATTTTATGCATTAACCTGTTCTTGGTTACATGCCTTGGATGATTTTATTCTTTACTCTGCCAAATTACAATGTTATCTGTTCTATCTGTGATTACTTCACTGAACACATCTTTTAAGAATTTTAGTATCTGCTTCATTATGTATAAAAATCTTTGCTTGAAAGCTTCAAAATACACTCAAATTTAATCTGCCTCTCTGTTTGTTTCTGTTTGTCATTGCCTAATCCTTACCCATCTACCCTTTAAGGACACTCATCCCAGGGATCCCCGTACTTGTTTTGGGTGGTCTGTGGCAGATACAAGAACATAATCCATCTTTATACTGCATACAAGAAACACACTTCAACCTCAAAGACAGACATACCCTCAGAGTAAAGGGTTATGAAAAGATTTTCCAATCAAATGGACCCAAGAAACGAGCTGGTGTAGCTATCCTAATATCTAACAAAATAGACTTCAAACTAAAATCAATCAGAAAAGACAAAAAAGGGCATTCCATACTAACCACAGAAAAAAATTCTTCGAGAGAAATCTTAATACTGTGCCCCAAATACAAGGGCACCCTGATATGTAAAGAAAACACTACTAAAATTGAAATCACAAATGAAACCCCACAGACTAATAGTGAAAGACTTCAACACCCCATTCTCACCACTGGACAAGTCTGAAAGAAGTAACTTAACAGAGAAATAAGAAAGCTAACAGGTGTTATGACTCAAATGGATGCAAAGCAGATATCTATAGAACATTGCATCCAAGTATCAAAGAATATACCCTCTTCTCAGCACCTCATTGGACCTTCTCAAAAATTGAAGACATACTACATAAAAAAGCAAACCTCTACAGATACCAAAATATGGAATAACCCCATACATTTTATCAGATCACAATGGCTTAAAATTAGAATTCAAAAACATCACTAATTTCAGAAATACACAAACACATGGAAATTAAACAATGCTCACGTGAATTACCAATGGGTCAAGTAAGAAAAAGAGGAAGAAATTAAAGACTTCCTAATATTCAATGAAAATGACCATAAACATACCTAAATTTATGGGACACAATGAAAGCGGTATTAAGATGAAAGTTCATAGTATTAGATACCAACATAAAGAAACTGAAAAAATTCCCACACTAATAAATTAACAGAACATCTGAAAATTCTAGAACAATAAAAAAACTCAATCAGGGTGACTAGATGGCAGGAAACAATCAAATTGAGAGCTCAAATCAATAAAATAGAAGCAAAGAAATAATTAATTAAAAACAAAGAATTAATAAATGAAGTGTTAGTTCTTTGAGAAAAGAAACAAAGTAGACAAACTGTTAGTCAAATTAACCAAAAAGTAGAGAGAGAGAACATTGAAATTAACAAAATCAAAAATGAAAGGGGGCACATAACAACAGACATGGAAGAAATCCAGAGAATCATTAGGTCATACTTTCAAAACCTGTACTCCACAAATTTGGGAAACTAAAAGAAAATGGATAATTTTCTGAATAAATATCACTAACTAAAATTAAATCAAGACCAATAAGCAAACTAAATAGATCTATAACTGCTAAAGAAATAGAAACAGTCATCAGATGTCTCCCAACTTAAAGAAGTCCAGGATGAGATGGTTTCAGTGCAGAATTCTACAAAATTTTCAAAGAACTAATAACAATACTCTTCAAATTGTTTCCCACAATAAAAGCAGAAGAAACATTGCCACACTCTTTTTACAAGACTGAAATTACCCTGATACCCAAACCACACAAAGACATTACTTAAAAAGAGAATCACAGACCAACGTCACTCATGAACCTTGATGTCAAAATAATCAATAAAATACAGGCAACTGGATCCAAGAAAACATCAGAAAAATCATTCACCATGACCAAGTAGGCTTCATCCCAGAGATACATACAAGGATGGTTTAATATATGAAAATCTGTCAATAAAATCCAACATATAAACAAAGTGAAAAAGAAAAACCATATGATCCTCTCAGTAAAAGCTGAAAAAGCGTTTGAAAAAATGCAACATGTCCTTCATGACAAAGGTCTTGGAGAGAGCACGGATACAAGTAGCATACATAAACATAATAAGGACAATAAACAACCAGTCAACAGTTAACATCAATCAAAATGGAGATAGACTCAAAGCAAACACACTGAAATCAGGAACAAGATAATTTTTTCCACTTTCTCCGTATCTATTCAATAAAGTACTCGAGGTTCTAGCTAGAGCAATAAGACAACAAAAGCAGATCAAGACGATACAAATTGGAAAAGAAGAAATTAAATTCTATTTGCTGATGATCCAATAGTTTATGTAAGTGACTCCGAAAATTCTACCAAGGAACTTCAACAACTCATTAACACCTTCAGTAATGTAGGAGAATACAAAGTTAACTAAAAAAAATCAATAATCCACTTTTACACAGATGATAAACAGGCTGACAAAAAAAGAGAAACATTGCCATTCTCAATAGCCAAAAATAACAAAATATCTTGGAATAACTCTAAACAAACAAGTAGCCCTTTACACAGATGATAAACAGGCTGACAAAAAAAGAGAAACATTGCCATTCTCAATAGCCAAAAATAACATAAAATATCTTGGAATAACTCTAAACAAACAAGTAGCCCTTTACACAGATGATAAACAGGCTGACAAAAAAAAAAAAAAAAAAAAAGAGAAACATTGCCATTCTCAATAGACTAAAATGACATAAAATATCTTGGAATAACTCTAAACAAACAAGTAGAAGACCCACCTTTGAATCAAGAAATTAAAGAATACAGTAAAAAATGGGAAGATATTCCATGCTCATGGGTAGGTATAATTAACATAATAAAAATGGCAATCATACCAAAAGCCATCTACAGATTCTTCAATGCAATACCCATCAAACTCCCAGCAAAATTCTTCCCAAACCTTCAAAGAACAATTCTCTGTAGTAGGAGCTGCAGGCTGAGTTTCCGCCACCCCAGCTCCTGGTCGCCCAGCTAGCTCGGTCGGTAGAGCATGGGACTCATAATCCCAGGGTCGTGGGTTCGAGCCCCATGTTGGGTGCCAAAATGTAACAGCGTAAGCAAATGCAGATAGATTGTAAAAATATATACAGCTTTCATGGGGAAATAGACTTACAGAACCACTGTTCCCGTGGAGACCAGGAAAGCAGGAGCGATGGTTGGGAGCACACTCACCAGATTTATAGGTAAATATTAGCCCAAGGCGAACACGCCCCCTAAGGGGCAGGACTTATCCCTACATCTCCCCTTTTTGTCTAAATAAGACAGAACTAAACCAAATACAACTATATACTATAATAACAAATAATAAATATAACAAGCAATATTGAGAACAAAAGTTTTGGTAAACATTCTATCTCAAGGAGTCTAAATAATGTAGAGAGTAACTACAATTATATAATCTTCAACTCCGTCAAAGATCTGAGAAGGGAATAAAACTTAACAAACGAGAGATATCCAAAATGTGCAACAATTGACAGAGACAATTGACTACCTGGGCAATCACCCAAAGTCTCGGTTGCAATGTTGAGTCAACCAACTTTGGCTAAGGCCTAACATAACTGACATACCATTATTAAAGGCAAGGAACTTTCTTAGAACTATCCTACCATGTCTTGTCAGGATAAGACAATCCCGTTTCATTGTCAGAAGTTGGGGTATGAACTTTTCTTAACCCAGAGGCCAGTTAACCCAAAGACAAGCTCCCAGTGGAGTGTCTTTGGTGCTCAACGTTCTCTCGGGAATAGAGTGGCATTGCCAGGAGTAATTGTGTCTTGTTGGCACAGAATTCTAGGTTAGATTAAAGGCCATTTTCTACAGCTCTTCGAAGAGGCTGAAGATTATACTATCTATCTTGAAGACTAAAAGAATAAACAACTGTGCAATATATGAAGACAATGATCTTCAACTGTAAACAATGTCATTACATATCAAATGTAAACAATGTTTTATATAAATAGTATCAGAGGTAGAAATGTACATTGTAATATGGTAGATGTATCAATACAATGTAGACAAAGTTATAAGCATACTCTTATACAAAAATAGAGGTAGGAACACTCACATTCAATATTCAATATATCAATATGCAGGAAACAGTACCAATACAATTTTCTAAAAACAGTAATTCAAAATACCAATCATCCCATCAAACCAGTTAATCCCCCCCCTTTTTTGAAAATACCCTAATTCCATAAATTATCTCCCCATCCCCTCAACCCTAAACCAACCACTAAAATATGTCCCTAACCCTGAGGGCAAACTCTGTTGGGAGAAGGGACGTCGTCCTCTAAAATTGCTTCTAGCTGACATGGGGGCGACGTTCTTCTTAGGGGCTCCTGTGAAAGCAAATGATGGTAAAATTCCCAAATCAATGTTTTTAAAATTGCAAATGGTCTCTGAGTATTTTGTGAAGGTCTGGCCAAAATGTTGTATAAGATGTGTACCATTTCAGCTAATCATGTTGGAACTGTCTTGTGCAGCTGGTACCCAAAGCAGGTCTTGTAGTAGCGCTATCAGTATCATGACATCATATCAATCAGGTGGAGTTGTTATTATGGGGCCCCATCTTCTTCCTGGCAACTTTAAAGATTACTGTAGGGAAAGTTGTTGTTTGTTATTGGAAATATAAACATTAACAACAAGGACATATACTGACATATAAAGAAAGACACAGATATGAGGAAAAGCAAAGAAAGTTTATCAAGTTCATAATTATTCTTATTCTGTCCCATTGCATGGCTCCTGACCTGAGACAGAAACTCTGAAATATCTCTTATCAACAGGCTTGAGATTGAAGAGGGACTGAGCCATAGTCCAACTCCAAAACCAGCTCTACATATTTATAAAGAAATGTTTAATATATATAATTAATATTTACAAAATGCGTCCATTCATCAGTAATTAAATATTCAGGGTCCCTTCATTTCTTTGAAGATCAGTATTTTCCTGTGGAGATAAGAAAATAACCCTGCCCCCAACCTATCTGTATTCCTTACCATCAGTATGCTCGCCATCCTTGTGAATGAATTGTTATTTATCTTTTCCAAGTGGCTTCTCTTCTTCAAACCGAACCTTTATTAATTTTGACGGTATCCACAATTGTTCCTCACCTGTGGAGATAAGAGCAAAACCCCTTCCCCAACGCAGCACATCTCCTGGCTTCCATTGTGAGGTCAGCACATCCTTGAAATAAACTGGTTGATTTAGTTCAGTAGACTTTTCCATTATCCAATGTCTTTCTGCAGCCGTTGTCCCCTTCTCATTAGCGTTAAGAAAATTCAAGGTTAACAAAGCATTATGTAACCTATTTCTGGGGGTGTTTTCCACCCCTTTCTGTTTATTCAACATATCCTTTATAGTTCGATTTGATCTTTCTATGACTGCTTGACCTGTAGGATTGTATGGTATACCTGTAACATGCTTGATATTGTAATAGTCAAAAAACCGTTTCATTTTCCTAGAGGCATAAGCAGGACCATTATCTGTCTTTATTTGTGTAGGTATACCCATGATAGCCATGACTTCTAATAAATGAGTGATTACTGAATCAGCTTTTTCTGAACTTAAAGCAGTTGCCCACTGAAAGCCTGAATAAGTGTCAATGGTGTGGTGAACATACTTCAATTTGCCAAATTCTGCAAAGTGAAACACATCCATCTGCCAGATTTCATTCCTTTGGGTGCCCTTTGGATTAGCCCCTGCAGGCAGTGGCGTTTGGTTATAGAAAGAGCAAGTAGGGCATTTCTTTACAATCTCCTTAGCTTGTTGCCATGTGATAGAAAACTCTTTCTTCAAACCTTTGCTATTAACATGATGTTTTTTATGAAATTCAGAGGCTTGTAGCACACTACCAATCAATAATTGATCAATTTCTGCATTACCTTGTGCTAGAGGACCTGGCAGACCCGTATGGGATCGGATGTGTGTTATGTACATAGGGCAAAGCCTGTTCCTGATCAAATCTTGAACCTGGATAAACAATGAGGTTAGTTCTGTATCATCAGGTATAAATTCAGCAGTTTCAATATGTAAAATAACTCTTTCTGCGTATTGTGAATCAGTAACTATATTAATAGGTTCTCTAAAATCCCTTAGCACCATAAGAATGGCATATAATTCTGCCTTCTGGACAGAATCATAAGGACTTTGTTCCACCTTACCCAAGTCTTCCGATTTGTAACCTGCCTTCCCTGTTTTATTGGCATCAGTATAGAATGTACGGGCTCCAGTTATTGGAGCATCACGGACGATTCGAGGAAGGATCCAAGAAGTTCTCTTTATGAAGTTAAGCCTCTTGCTTTTTGGATAGTTGTTATTAATGTCTCCCAAAAAATTAGCACAAGCTCTTTGCCATGTTTCATTATCTTCCCATAATTTCTTTAGTTCATCAGCAGTGAAAGGCACTATAATTTCTGCTGGGTCTATGCCTGCTAGTTGACGAAGTCTCAGCTTGCCTTTTATAATTAACTCAGAGACTTTTTCCACATAAGTTTTCAGTTTTTTACTTGGTTTATGTGGTAAAAAGATCCATTCCAAGATAATATCATCTCTCTGCATTAAAATTCCTGTAGGAGAAATTTTGGATGGTAATATGACGAGAATACAATCGAGCTCTGGATTCACCCTGTCCACATGTGCCTGTTGTAATTTTTCCTCAATTATTGTCAGTTCCTTTTCTGCTTCAGCTGTTAATTCTCTGGGACTGTTTAAGTCTTTATCACCTTCCAAGGTTTTGTTCAAATGAATTATTAGATCAGGTGTTATCCCAACAGCTGGTCGTAGACTGGAAATGTCTCCTAACAGTCTTTGAAAGTCATTAAGAGTCTGTAGGCGATCTCTCCTAATTTGTGCCTTTTGTGTCTTAATTTTTTGCAAACCTATTTTATAACCTAAATAATTAACAGAATCTCCCTTCTGTATCTTCTCAGGAGCAATTTGCAATCCCCATTTAGGTAAAAGTATCTTTATTTCTTCAAACAGACTGTTCAAGGTATTCATGTTTGAATCGGATAACAAAATGTCGTCCATGTAATGGTATACTATACATTTGGGAAATTTCTTGCATGTTATTTGCAATGGTTGGTTCACAAAATATTGGCACAGGGAGGGGTATTTAACATACCCTGGGGGAGGATGGCCCAGTGGTACCTCCTCAAAGGTAGAGAATTCTTATAAGTCGGCACTGTGAAGGCAAATTTTTCTCTTTTTTCTTTTTTTTGCAAAGGTATAGTGAAAAAACAATCCTTTAAATCAATAACTATGAGAGGCCATCCTTTTGGTAATAAAGAGGGCAAATGAATTCCAGATTGCAGAGGGCCCATAGGTTGAATAACCTTGTTTATGGCCCTGAGATCTGTCACCATTCTCCATTTACCTGATTTTTTCTTAACCACAAATACAGGAGAATTCCAAGGGCTGGTAGATTCTTCTATATG
>NW_026068125.1:3232542-3235091 GCF_014885135.2 Alexandromys fortis
GTTTGTAATATCTTTTAATATTATTCTCAGAAATATAGGCTCTAGAAGTAGCAGGAATGTTAATTTGGGTATTCCATTGTTGTAATAGGTCACGACCCCATAAATTCATTGCAATATTGGCTACATATGGCCTTAATTTTCCTATTTGTCCCTCAGGCCCTATACATTCAACCCATCTTGTGCTCTGTCTTACTCGAGATAGGGTTCCAATTCCCAGGAGCTGAACATTTACATTCTGAAGAGGCCAATACGGATGCCAAGATTCTGGGGTAATGATACTTACATCAGCACCTGTGTCCAGCAGGCCAGTAATAAAAATGCCATTTACACACACTCTCAGCTTAGGTCTTTGATCATTTATAGAAGTTTGCCAAAACACACGTAACTCATCTTTCTGCTCATTATCGTTTGTAACAGTAGGCATGAGGTTTCCTAATTGTCCTGACGAGGCACGTTCTCTGCAGAAACTGGAAATGACTGAACCATGTTTGCCATGGGGGCCTGTGAGGCCCCCCCTCTCACGTTTCCCGTCTGTATCAGGTTGCCTTGTCTATCTCTTGTAGACCTGCATTCATTCGTCCAATGTCTACCTTTTCCACATCTTCTACATAAACCTGAAGGCTGAGTCCTCCTATTTCTGTTATTTCTAGAAGATGCATTATTATTATTTCTGAAGATCCGTTGTTTACAATTCCTTTTCATATGACCCATTTTGCCACAATTAAAACATTTGGTATTCTGGTGTCTCCTTTTACCATTGGAAATTGCTTCTTCTACCCATGCTTCAGTACCATAATCAAATGTATCAACATACAGTGTATGCAAGACCCATTCTTCCAAGGGTGCTGATCTGAGCTTTAAAGGCCCCTAAATCCTTTTGCATTCCACATTTGCATTTTCATAAGCCAAAGACTCAATCATTATACTTCTTGCTTCTGGTTCAGATATCCCTATTTGTACAGCCTTAGTTAGTCTTTGTAAAAAGTCACTAAAGGGTTCTCTGTGACCCTGTTTAACTATGACAAATGATTCCATTCTCTGTCCTGGGTCTTGTACCCTGTCCCAAGCCCTTAAGGCTGCTGTAGTACACATGGAGAGTGTGTTTTCATCCAAATTCGCTTGTTCCTGAGGGTCGGAAAAGAGCCCTTCACCTAGAATTTTCTCTAGGGAAATGTCAATTCCCTTCGCTTTTTCCTGCTATTCTAAAAGTCTAGCCTCTTGCCTGAATAAGCATTCCCATTTCAATTGCAGTCCACTCTCAAGTACCGCAGAGCTCAGCTGGAGCCAGTCCGAGGGGATTGCTCTGCTTGTCATGGCCCAAGATTTTAGCATCTCTTTAACAAAAGATGCATGCATCCCAAAAGTCATGACAGCCTGTTTAATTTCTTTGAGATCATTCATACGGACAGGCTCCCATGTATCTTCCTTAATGACACTAGGGTTTCTGGAATCAATCACCTTCTCTGTTGTTATTACTGGAAAGGCAGGTAGAGCTGTAGGTAGAGCTTTGTGGAAATTGTCCCGGAGAGATTTACCCACAAATGTAGTTAAAATTTGCCTTTCTACCCTTTGTTCTTCTTCATCAGAATTTAGAAATTCCTCAGTCTTTTCAATTCTATTCACCATTGCCTTCTGCATTGCCTGAATCTCCTGTCCAGAATTATGTTCCAAAGCCTTCAATGAGGATTCTAAAGTATGAAGTGTGTCCATTAGAGATAACATCTCATCTTTGGACATAATTTTTATGGCATAAACCATGCCTTCTTGTATTGACAATCTTTCCGCCAATCTGTCATAAGCTTTAGACAAAATCTGATTGTCACATTCATCAGTTTTGATTCTCTCAGTTAATATTTCAGTTCCTACAGAAAGGGGCTGAAGCTTACGATCCAAATCAGCTGTTTCCTGTTCCATAGTAATGAATTTCTCCTTAATATCAGCCACTAATGATTCAGTTCCTACAGAAAGGGACTGAAGCTTATGATCCAAATCAGCTGTTCCCTATACCATAGTAATGAATTTCTCCTTAATATCAGACTATACCTTTTTTAAATTTTGCTCAGTTGAATGAGTCATGTTAAACAAAGATCTATTCTCTTCCTGGAGAACTTCAAACTGATTCTTGAAAAGATTGTTGTCATTCTCAATTGATTTTAAGCGTTCAACCTCTGCCTTAAGAATTCTGGATTCCGCATTGAAACCATCTGGTCGGGGGCTTTTTTTGGTAGGGAGGTTTTTGATAACAGCACAGACATTAAAGGCAACATTGAATAAATGGGACCTACTGAAACTGAGAAGCTTCTGTAAAGCAAATGACACTGTCACTAAGACAAAAAGGCAACCCACTGACTGGGAGAAGATCTTCACCAACCCTGCAACAAACAAAGGTCTGATCTCCAAAATATATAAAGAACTCAAGAAACTAGACTTTAAAATGCTAATTAACCCAATTAAAAAATGGGGCACTGATCTGAACAGAGAATTCTCAACAGAAGAAGTTCAAATGGCCAAAAGACACTTAAGGTCATGCTCAACCTCCTTAGCGATCA
>NW_026068125.1:3238031-3260920 GCF_014885135.2 Alexandromys fortis
CTCTGTCATTTCTAGAGTTTGAAAGTTGCTGATTTCTTGTTTGCTTAGGTAATATTGTATTCTTCTGGAGTCTTTGATGGAGTTAAGAATAGTTAGTTATAGTTATAGTTTTCCTTAGTTATGATATAGATTATTGTAATTTTTACTTGATAACTGTTTTATTATATGTAATTTTGCTCAGTTAAAGTTAAAGCCTTCTTTTTTTATTTAAACAGAAAAAGGGGAAGTGATGTGGGAGTGTCATATATCAATCTGTTGATTTCATTGGTTAAGCAATAAAGAAACTCCTTGGCCCTGATAGGTTAAAACATAGGTGGGAGGAATAAACAGAATAGGATGCTGGGAGGAAGAGTAAGTGAGCTCAGACTCTGCTCTGCTCCTGGCGAGACCCAACAGCTCTGCTCTCTGGAGTAGAGACACCATGTTCAGCTCTCCCAGGTAGACTCAACAGCTCTGCTCTCTGGAGCAAAGGCCATGCTTTGCTCTCAGAGACACAGGCAATGAAGCTCCAACTCAGGATGGACGTAGGCTAGAATCTTCCTGGTAAGCACACCTTGGGGTGCTTACACACATTATTAGAAATGGGCTAGTCCAGGTGTGAGAATTAGCCTAGAAGAGGCTACATAGAAATGGTCCAAGCAGTGCTTAAATGAATACAGTTTGTGTGTTGTTATTTCGGGCATGAGCTAGCAGGCGGCTGGGGTGTTGGGGACCCAGCCCTGCTGCTCTTATTTCAACAGCTTTGTAATAGAGTTTGAGGTAAGTTGATTCTCAATTTTCTAAGAAACCACCATACTGGTTTCCAAAGTGGATGTACAAGCTTCCTTTCCCACCAGCAATGTGAGAATGTTCCTCTTACTCTACATCCTGCCTAGAATAAGCTTTTATTGATGTTTTTGTTCTTAGCCACTCTGTCAGGTGTAAGATGGTATCTCAGAGATATTTTGATTTACATTTCCCTGATGTGTAAGGTTGTTGAACATTTTCTCATGTGTCTTTTGGCCATTTGAGATTCTTCTATTGAGAGTTCTCTGTTTAGTTCTGTATAGCATTTTTTAAATGGCTTATTCAGAATTTTGATGTCTATTTTCTTGAGTTCTTTAAATATTTTGGAGATCAGTCCTTTGTCTGATGTTGGGTTGATGAAGATCTTCTCCCATTCAGTAGGCTGCCTATTATCTTACTGACTGTGTCCTTTTTTTACAGAAGCTTCTCAGTTTCAGGAGGTCCCATTTATTCATTGTTGCTCTTAGTATCTATGCTACTGAGGTTATATTTAGGAAGTTGTATCCTGTTCCCATGCATTGAAGGCTACTTCCCATTTTCTATGCTATCAGGCTCAATGTGATTGGATTAATATGGAGGTCTTTAATCCATCTGGACTTGAGTTTTGTGCACAAGGATACATAGGGATCTATTTTCATTCTTCTACATGTTGACATATAGTTATGCCAGCACCATTTGTTGAAGATGCTTTCTTTTTTCCATTGTATAATTTTAGCTTTTTGTCAAAAATCAGTTATTCAAAGGTGTGTGGATTAATATCCTTGTCTTCAATTAGATTTCATTGGCCAACCTCTCTGTTTATAAGCCATCACCATGCAGTTTTAATTGTAAGTAATACAGCTTGATGTCAGGAATAGTGATGCCTCTGGAAATTCCTTTATTATACAGTATTGTTTTGGCTATCATGGTTTTTTGCTTTCCATATGATGTTGAATATTGTTCTTTCTAGGTCTGTAAAAATTGTGTTGGGATTTTGACAGGGATTGCATTGAATCTATAGATCACTTTTGGTAAGATTGCCATTTTTATTATGTTTATCCTACCTATCCAAGAACATAGGAGATCTTTCCATTTCTGTTTATTTTCTTCAATTTCTTTCTTCAAAGATTTAACGTTCTTTTCAAATAGGTCTTTCACTTCTTTGGTTAGTGTTACCCCAAGATATTTTATGTTATTTGTGACTATTTTGAAAGGTGATGTTTCTCTGATTTTTTTCTCAGCTTCTTTATTATTTGTATATATTTAGAGCTACTAATTTTTTTAAACTGATCTTGCATCTTGCCACAGTACTGAAGGTATTTATCAGCTGGAGAAGTTCACCAGTAGAGTTTGTGTGATCACTTATATATATTAGCATATCATCTGCAAATAAAGAAAATTTGACTTCTTCCTTTCCAATTTGAATCCCTTTGATTTCCTATTGTTGTCTTTTTGTTCTAGCCAAAACTTCAAGAGCAATGTTGAATATACATGGAGAGAGTGGACAACCTTGTCTTGCTCCTGATTTTAGTGTGATCACTTGGAGTGGCTCTCTACTTAATTTAATGTTGACTATTGGTTTACTGTGTATTGCTTTTATAATGAATGTTTTTGATATGTTTCTTGTATTCCTGATCACTCCATGACCTTTATATTGAAGAGATGTTGGATTTTGTTGATTACTTTTTCAGCATCTAATGAGATGATCATATGATTTTTTCTTAGTGTTTACTTATGTGATTTATTATATTGATAGATTTTTGCATGTTGAATCATCTTTGCATCTCTGGGATGAAACGATCTTGATCATGGCAGATGAGTTTTTTTAATGTGTTCTTAGATTCAGTTTGCCAGTATTTTATTGAATATTTTTGCATCCATGTTCATGAGTGAGATTGGTCTGTAATTCTCTTTCTTCATTGAGTCTTTGTGTGGTTTTGGTATCAGGGTAACTGCAGACTCATAAAGAGAGTTTAAAAATATTTTTCTCATTCTATTATGTGAAAGACTTTGAGGAGTGTCAGTATTAGCTCTTCTGGGAAGTTCTGGTAGAATTCTGCACTAAAGTCATCCAACTCTGGGGTTTTTTTGGTTGGAAGGTTTTTGATTACAGCTTCTATTTCTTGAAGTTCATAGGTCTATTTAAGTTTTTCACCTGGTATTGATTTAATTTTGGTATATTATATCTATTTAGAAAATTGTCCATTTTTTTACATGTTCAAATTTTGTGGAGTACACATTTTTATAGTAAGACCTAATGATTCTCTTAATTTCCTCAGTATCTGTTGTTGTCCCCCTTTTCAGTTTTTATTTTGTTAATTTGGATGATCTCTCTCTGCCTTTTGATTAGTTTGGGTAGGGGTTTGTCAATCTTGTTGATTTTCTCAAAGAACCATCTCTTTGTTTCATTAATTCTTTGTATTATTTTCTTTGTTTCTATTTTGTAGATTTCAGCCCTCAGTTTGATTATTTCCTGTCTTCTCCTCCTCCTGTGTGCATCTGCTTCATTTTGTTCTAGAGCTTTCAGATGTGTTGTTTCGTCACTGATGTGAGATTTCTCCACTTCCTTTATGTGGGAACTTAGTGCTATGAACTTTCCTTTTAGCACTGCTTTCATAGTGTCCCATATAAGTTTGGGTACATTGTGCCTTCATTTTTGTTGAATTGTAAGAAGTTTTTAATTTCTTTCTTTCTTTCTTCCTTGGGCTAGGGGTTGTTCATCAGTTCGCTATTAAATTTCCACGAGTTTGTAGGATTTCTGAGAGTAGTGTTATTAATAAATTCTAACTTTAAACCATGGTGATCTAATAAGATACTGGGGTTACTCCATTTTTTTTTTGTTTCTCTGGAGGTTTACTTTACTACCAGTATGTGGTCACTTTTAGAGAAGGTTCCATGAGGTGCTGAGAAGAAGGTATATTCTTTTGGGTTTTAGTGGAATGTTCTATATATGTCTGTTAAGTCCATTTGATTAATCATATCTGTTAGTTCTCTTATTTCTCTGTTAAGATTCTGTACGGTTGAGCTGTCCATTGGTGAGAGATGAGTGTTGAAATCTTCTACTATTAGTGTGTGGGATTTGATGTGTGATATGAGTTCTAGTAATATTTCTTTTACCTATGTGGGTACTTTTATATTAAGGGCATCGATGTTCAGTATAGAGACTTCATCTTGATGGATTGTTTCTGTTATGAGTATAAAGTGTCATTCTCTATCTCTTTGGATAGATTTTCATTTGAAATCTATTTTGTTAGATATTAGGATAGTTATACCTGCTTTTTTCTTAGGCCCATTTCATTTGAAAACCTTTTCCCAACTATTTACACTGAGGTCATGTCTCTCTTTGAGGTTGTTGTGTGTTTCTTGTATACAACAGAAGTTTGGATCTTATTTTTGTATCAATTCTCATAGCCTGTGTTGGTTTTTGGGTGAATTGAGAACATTGATATTAAGAGATTTTAATGACCAGTGGTTGTTAAATCCTGTCGTTTTTCAGTAGTGTGTTTCCCTTCTTTGGGCTTTTCTGGTGGGAGATTATCTGTTTTCCGTGTTTTTGTGGGTATAGTTAGCTTCCTTGTGTTGGAGTTTTTCTTCTTCTAGTACTTTCTGTGAGTCTGCATTTGTGAATAGGTTTTGTTTAAATCTGGTTTTGTCATGGAATATTTTGTTTTCTCCATTAGCGGTGATGGAAAGTTTTGCTGGGTTTAGCAGTTTGGGCTTGCATCCATGGTCTAGTAGTGTCTGCAGCACATCTAGCCAAGACCTTCTGGCTTTCATGGCTTCCATTGACAAGTCATGTGTAATTCTGATATGTCTATCTTTATATATTGCTTGACCATTTTTATTCGCAGCTCTTAATATTCTTTCTTCATTCTGTATGTTTTGTGTTTTGATTATTATATGGCGAGGAGATTTTGTTTTTTGATCCAGTCTATTTGGTGTTCTGTATGCTTCTTGTACCTTCATAGGAATGTCCTTCTTTAGGTTGGGAAAGTTTTCTACTTTGATTTTGTGGAATATATTTTCTGTGCCTTTGAGCTGGAGTTCTCCTTCTGTCCCTATTATTCTTAGGTTTGGTCTTTTGTTGTTGTTTTGTTTTGCTTGTTTGTTTTTTGAGACAGGGTTTCTCTGTAGCTTTGAAGCCTGCCCTGGAACTAGCTCTTGTAGCCCAGGCTGGCCTCAAACTCATAGAGATCTGCCTGCCTCTCCCTTCCAAGTGTTGGCATTAAAGGCATGCACCACCACCACCCAGCTAGGTTTGGTCTTTTTATGGTGTCCCAGTTTTCCTGAATATTTTGTGTTAGGAATTTGTTGGACTTTTTTTTTGTTTTGTTTTCTTTGACCTCTATAGTATCTCCAGCACCTAAGATTCTTTCTTCTGTCTCTTGTATTCAGCTTGTTATAATTGCCTCTGTAATTCCTGTTCATTCTATCAGTTTTTTTATTGCCTCTATTTCAGTCTTCAAGTCCTGAACTGCTTGCTTCACCTGTTTGATGGGTTTTTCCCCTTGGTTTCTTGGATTTCTTCGAGGAATTTAATAATTTCTCCCAAGTTTTTGTTTGTCTTTTCCTCTGTTTCTTTAAGGGAGCTTTCATTTCCTCTTTAAAAGTCTCCATCATCTTCATAAAGTTACATTTAAAATCATTTTCTTCTGCTTCTTCTTGGTTAGAATGATCAAGTCTTCCTGTTGTTTGTCCACTGGGTTCTGGTGTTATCATGTTGCTTTTTAGGTTGTTGGTTGAATTCTTGCATTGCTGTCTACCCATCTTTTCCTCCAAATGAGGTTGGCGGTGTCTTTGCATCTTGATCTAATCCTTGCAGTGATTGTCTGAGTCTTTGGGAATTGTTCTTGGTATGCTTTGTACTGTCAATATCTGTGTCTCTGGGAGCCACTGAGGTCTTTTTAATGTTGCTGTCTTGGTTTTCTCTCCTGGTTCTCTCTCTTGATCCCCTCAGTGTTGTAAGCTCTTGGTTCCCTCAGTAATGTAGCAAGCTGTATTTCAGAGTTCCACTGAGGTTGCAGAATAGGAAAGTTTGGGGGTGGGATGGGGCTAGTAACTTGTAGGGTCTGGTGGATAGCAAACTACTTATAGGAAACTCTCCTTCTGGCTGGCTAGAGAAGCTTGGGGTAGGAGCTTGGGGTTTTTCCCACTATGGAGGTCTTAGAGAGTGGGGTGTCCTACTACATGGCTATTCACTAACCTCTTGGTCCTCTCAGTATTGTAGCAAGGTGTGTTTCAGAGTTCCACCAAGGTTGCAGGACAATAGGCAAGTTTGGGGTGGGATGGGGCTAGTCAACATTAACATTATTTATTATTAAAAGGTAGGGCAGTGGTGGTGCAAGCCTTAAATCTCAGCACTCAGGAGGGAGAGGCAAGCAGATCTTTTGGTCTACAAGAGCTAGTTTCAAGACAGACTCCAAAGGTTACAGAGAAACCCAGTCTCAAGAAAACATGTTAATAAAGTAGCATGCATCATGGTTACATCATCTACCCTTGGATTTATACTCAGCAGGCTGACACATGAGGATTATCAGTTCAAATATATCCCTGACAATTACTGACATCAAAGTAAGTCTGGATAATAAGTAATATCTCAAGAAGAATTTGTTAAAATATGAAAAAACAAACCTAGGAAAAACAACCCAGACACCTTACTTGAAAAGATTGATCACACACTACCTGATATTTAAATAAACAATGAAAGACTTAGATGATGGACAACCCATTCTATACATTGTGGCAGAAAAATACCTATTACTAAGTAAGAACACAACAGAAAATGAACAGACGTCAAAGAAAGAATATATGAACCACAAAATAAATTTTACTAAATGGGTTCGACACACATATAGCACACTTTAGTATCTACCTCAAATATTCCAATATAGAGACCACAATGCAGTGGTCTCTACCATCCATCCTGAGTGAACATGGTAAATAATTTACTTCCTTCAAGGCTATGATGAATAAAAAATTGAAACAATTTTTTTTCTTGAAAATGAAGAAAACTGTGAAATCTAAAGTCTTTATCAAATCATTCACATGAATAGGAATTTTCTCCTGTATAAATTATTTCTGATCTCCTGGCATCAAGTTGATATATGAAGGCTTTAAAATATTTATAGAGCAAGGGACATGGCCAAGCAATTAAGAGAAGTTCGTTCCCAGGATGAAGGTCAGGTTTTTGACAACTTCTCATAGTTTCTGCTAAAAGAAGATCTAAGTGTTTAAACTTCTTGGGAACTAGCATCCACACGCACATACCCTCACAAAGGCACACTGACATCACATAATTAAAATTAAATCATTAAACAATCCTATTTCCACTCGAGAATATGTTTCTTTTGTAAGCATTTATTCCTATAACCCAGAATTTTCTTAATCATGAACTGATTCATATAACAGAAAACAACCTTGAAGTCAGAGAAATCAATCTTTCTCAGTTGCTGGCATCATTTGGGAAGATTTAGGCAATGCTTCCCATGCTAAAAAAAAAATTGTCCCTGGGTGCAAGCATGAAAGTTTGCATCCACATGCCATTTCAGGTTCCCACTTTTACCTTCATGTTGCAGGTGGAAGATGTGAGTTCTCAGCTGTCTGCTTTAATTGGAGCTTGTGGTACTTTGTGTGGCCCTGTCTTACACTTTTGGTGCTTTGCGTAGTACATGAGATTTGAAAGGGACTTTATCAATCTCTTCTGGATACTTTTAGTACTGCATGATGCTCTATGCCCCCTTTTTGGTTTCATTGGTACTGGATATGATTCTAAGGTATTCTTTTGGTCATTGACAGTACTACATGGAAAGCTATCCCTGTCTTGTTGCTTTCACAATCTGAAAAATTAATCTATCACTTCCTATGGGATGTTTTGTGTACTGCATGTGGAATACTTTGTCCTCTTCTGGATGCTGTGGGAAACATAAGGCCATCTAGCTGGCTATATTAAGTGAGTTGGTAACTTCAGAGGGATTTATTGCACTGTTCTGGATACGTTGAGTGCTGCATGGCAATCTATGAAAGTGGCCCGAATGCTCCAATGCCTGAGGGAATACATTGATCTCTGAGGAACTGGAAGGCACATTGTTCCCCAGGAGTCATGGACTCTAACCTGAAAGCCTATGATGCAGGCCTCTCAAGACATTCAGAAGAGGTTGGTATATCCCCATGCAGTACCCAAATGCCTTAGTCACTTTTCTATTACTGTGAAGATGAACCAGAACTAATCCAATTTTTATAAAGAAAGCATTTAATTGAGGCTTGTGTTTTTCTCTATGTTCCCTTAGTAGTAAGGGAAACATGGAACCTTGACATGACAGTTGGATAAGGCCCTCTGTAGCTTGCAAACTTATTTGTATTCTGGCAACTACAGCTACATTGATTCTGGCAATTGCCTTTATACTCTGTTTCTGACAAATGTCTAAAAATTATTGTTGACTTCAGTAAGATTTTCATTGCCTTAACTTCTCTGTGGCCCCTCTGAATGGCCTTCTTTAACCCCTCCCAGACATATCAGATAATCTGGGTTCAGTAAGTATGGGCCCTTACTTAAGGGGATATATTGCCCTCTTCTGGATCCATTTGGGTACAGCATGGTTGTGTATCACCTTGAATATTTCATGGAGATCTGAATGGGGACTATCATTCTTTTAGAGCTTTGTCTACTAAAAGGAGAACTATCACCCTCTTCTTGATACTTGGATACAGCATAGGATTCTATTTTCCATTTCTGAATGATTAGGGTCTTGCATGGGAATCTGCCTATGGATCTCTCACTCTATTCTGGGAGCTCTGGGTACTGCATGTTGATCCTATTCTAGATGCTTTGGGTACTGCATTGCTCTCTTTTGTCATATTCGTAATGGTTTGCTTACTGCACAGGATTCTATGAGTCTTTTCTGGGCTACTTTGGGTATTGTAAAACATGTTTACCTTACCCCTGTGGGTATTTCCTTTGGTGCATGAGTAATTCATTGAGAACTGCAGGACAATGTATGGAGCTATCCTTGTTGATTTAGGTAAATTCAAGAGCTTTATCACTATTTTCTGGATGACTTGGGGATTTCATTGGAATTCATCACCTCCTCTGGATGCTTTAGACTCTGCATGGGTATCTATCACCCTATTCTGGTTGCTTTAGTACTGTAAAGACATTTAATGACTTGTTCTGAATGTCTTTTTTTTTTGGTTGGGATTTATTTCCCTCTTCTGTTTGGTTTAGATACAACATAGTATCTATAGCCTTTTTGTGGATCCTTTGAGTATTTCATTGAGATTGGCACAAAGCTCCAACAACTTTTCTTGTGTATGTTTAGCACTTCAAGGGGATCTATCCACCTCATCTAAATTCTGTGGTTACCTCATGGTGATATATCCACTTCTGTGAGTGCGTTGAGTAGTGTAATGATATCTACATTGGGTTCATTTGTCTTCTGTCACCTTCTTCTAGATGTGGAACCCACTTTTATTCTTTTGGTGCTAAATGAGTATCAGTTGCTTTTTTCTGATGTCTATATGTACTACATAGATGCTATCTCCCTCTTCTGATGCTTTAGTATGTGAATTCTGCAGGGAAATTTATCACCCTCTTCATCATGGTTTACAGAAAAGGGATTTAATGCCCTCTAACAGGATTCTTTGGGTAATACTGGTGGTCTATTACCCTCCTCTGGTCACTGAAGTTACTATTGCTTGTGAAATTATTGTCCTTCTCTGTGTGCTTTGAGTATTTCCCTCATCCTGTCACTAAAGATACTGCAATTGAAGCTATCACATTCTTCTGGATACTGAATATGGATCTCTTGCCCTTTTATGGGTGCTTTTGGATGTGGGATGAGGAAGAATGTCTTCTATAATTCATAGATTTGAAAACTTGGTCACCAGGAAGTGACAATATGTGAAAAAATAAGGAGATGTGGCCTTATTGGAGGAAGGGCTTTATTGGGGCTAGGCTCTGAGTTTACAAAATGCTTAATCAAAGTGCAATGTTTCCCCTTTCCCGCTGCCTCTGGATTCAAATGTAAAATTCTCAGCTCATTCTCCAGAACCTGGTGTGCCGACCTCCAACCATACTTCTTACCATTATAAAATGGACTGGCTAAAGCTCTGAAACTGTAAGCAAGCTCCAATTAAATGAATCTTTATAAGAATTGCTGTAGTCCAGGAATATCGTCACAGTAATAGGAAAATGATTAAGACATTTGATTACTGCATGAGGATCCATCACATTCTTCTGGATACTTTGTATACTGCCTGGGGAATATACTGTCCTCTTCTGGGTGCTTTGGATACTGCCTGGAAGCAATTGTCCTCTATTATCCATTGCTGGTAGTACACGGAAAACAATTGCTGTCTTCTAAGTGATTTGAGTAGTGCAGGGGGATATGCTGACCCTTATAAATACTGTGGTTACTGCGTGGGTACTAGCCCTTGCTTCTGGTTGCTATAAGTATTGTATGAGGAACTATCCCTATCATTTGGTTGATGGTGAAACCGCATAGATGATCTCATCCTTTGTGTGTACTCTGGGTAATACATGTGCTTCTATCATACTCATTTGGTCACTGACGATATTTTATGGAAAGATATAGTTCTCCTTTGTATCTTTGCATATTACATGAGGCTCTGTCTCCCTCTTTCTGCTTCTTTGGGTCTTGTACTATAATTTTGTTGAACTTTTCTGATTATTTTTATGCATTTCATGGAGAATCATTCTTCTCCTGGGTGCTTTGGGAAATATGAGAAAATCTATCAAGCTATACTGAGTGTTTTGATAAATGCAAGGAAGACTGTCGACCTCTTCTGGAGGCTTTGAGAATGGCAAGGCTACCGTGAGATTTAATCGCTCTCTTATGGATGTTCTCAGTACAGTAAGCAGATCTATGCCCCTTTCTTGGATATTTCGGGTACTGCATGGGTAGCCAGTTCCCTCTTTTTGGTAATGATGGGTAGCTATTGTCCTCTTATTTTTCTTAGTTATAGGAAAGGGATCTATTCCATTCTTTAATCTTTGTACTACGTGGGAATCATCCACCTTTTCTTGGTGCCCTAAGTTCTGCATGACATCAATTACCCTTGTTCAGGTATCTATTGTTGCAACGAAACACCATGACCAAACAGAAAATTGAAAAAGAAAGTATTTATTTGGCTTACACATCCATATTGCTTTTCATCATGGAAGGAAATCATACTGGAGACTCAAACAGAGTGGAAAAATACAGACAGTAGTTGATGAAGAGGCCATGGTGAGGTGCTACTTTCTAACTTTTCCCCATTGCTTGCTCACCCAGCATTCTCATCCCTGAGGCCACCATTGCAAGGATAACAGCACCTACAATGGGCTCTGCCCACCCCCATCAATCTCTAATTAAGAAAATGTATTTTAGTTGGATCTTAGGGCATTTTCTCAGCTGAGGTTCCCTTTTTTCAGATAACTCTAATTTGTGTGTCATGTTGACATAAAATTAGCAAGCACAGGCCGGGCGGTGGTGGCGCACGCCTTTAATCCCAGCACTCGGGAGGCAGAGGCAGGCGGATCTCTGTGAGTTCGAGACCAGCCTGGTCTACAAGAGCTAGTTCCAGGACAGGCTCCAAAACCACAGAGAAACCCTGTCTCGAAAAACCAAAAAAAAAAAAAAAAATAGCAAGCACAACCCTCTTCTAATTGCTCTGGGTACTGTAAGGAAATCTTTTGCCCTTTTCTAGGTATTTTGGATACTGTATTGAGCTCCTTAGTGCCCTTCTGAACTGAGAAACTGCAAATGGATCAAACACCCTCATTTGGATTTTGGGGTTACATGGGCTCTATTGACATCTACTAAATGCTTTGAGCATTTCAAGAGGCTCTGACTTTCTCTTCTCTGTGCTTTCGTTATTGTATGATCTCTTTTGGATCATTTGTGTGATGCATAGGAATCTGCATAGGAATATACTGCTTTCCTCTTGACATTGACAGAAGTGAATGGGAAGCAATCACCTTCTGTGTTTTTTGGATAATGCATAGCATTTATAACTCTCTTCTGTACTCTTAGGGCATCTCATGGAAATTATGGGGATCGAACAATCCCTTCTGGGTATGTTTGATATCGCAAGGGAATCTATAATTCCCTGTTGGATGATACAATAACCTATAAAGAGGTAACCTACCCCTCTCGCTGAGTACTTTTAGTATTACAAGAGGATGAATTGGGGTTATTTTTCCTCTCTCTGATACTTTGGGTGTTGCTAGAGGCCCTACTGCCCTCTTATGGATGACTTTAATATGGATGGTAGAGCTATCACTATTTCTGCTTGCTATAGGCTAAAGATAGGGAACTTATCCTATTCCTCTAGTCCCCGAAGATACTCCACCAAAAGTTCTTTTCTTCTCTGGATTCGTTGAGTACTGTAATGAGATATATTGCCCTCTTCTGGTTACTTTTTATATTGCATAAAAATCATTGTGGGGATCTATCACTCTCTTTGGCATTCTGTGGGTACTGCAAAGGGATTTACCCCTCTCTTCAGGATGATTTGAGTATTTCAGGGAGAACCACCTGGCTCTAAAAGCTGTCGTTATTGCAAGGGTTTGTATCATCCTTTTCTGGATGCTTTGGGAATCACCCCTACTGGTTACTCTGTGTTCCTGGATGTCGCTCAGCACTCCCAGGGATTTGCTCTGCTCCTGTGGAGTTCACTTGCTCACGCCTGCTCTGTCCTAGATTTCTGTCTCAGACTTGTTTCTGTACATGTCCCTGGTCTGAATCCACTCTGTGGAGGTCCCTGGCTTGGGCTTGGTCCTGCAATGGTCTCTGGCTCCAATCTATTCCCTCAGAGGTCCCAGACTCAGGTGAGCCCAAACATTCAGAGGACCTGGCCCGGGCCTACTCCCTCAGATGTGACTTCTGTGGGTCACACCTAGACCCACAGAGGTTTCTGGTTCCTGCCTTCTACCTGGGAGGTCCCAGACTGATGCTCGTACCCACAGAGGTCCTGGCTCAGTCCTACTCCCTCAGAAGTCCCAGACTCTCGCTTAGACTGCAGAGGTCTCTGATTCCTACCTAAGACCCTGTAGGTCCCAGACTCATGCCTGGACCTGCAGCGGTCTCTGGCTCTGGTCTTTCCCTCAGTGGTTTCCCCCCCTGTACCTGCTCACTGTCTCAGGTCTGCTTCCACCAAGGTTGCTGGCTCAGTCCTATTCCAGTAAATGTTACTGGTCTGGTTCTGCTCCCATTCATGTGGAGTTCACCCTCCCAGGCCTGCTCTGGCCCAGGTTGCTGGCTCAGTTCTGCCTCAGCTAATGTTCCTGGCCTGGATCCACTCCCACTCCAGTGGAGCTCGCTGTCTCAGGCCTGTTCTGGCCTCAGTCGCTGACCCAGTTCTGCTCCTGTGGAGTTCACTGCTTCAGGCCTCCCTGCTCTGCCCTAGGTTGCTGGCTTAGTCATGGTCCTGTGGAGTTCGCTGCCTTAGGCCCACTCTGGCCCAGGTTGCTAGCTCAGTGAATATTGTATTTTTGAGCAATTTATTATATGTAATTTAACTCATCTTTAAGAAAGATAGGAACAAGCTAATCCTCAAAACATTTTTATTCCAGTACTAAAATCCATAATGAAGAAGCCTATAGGTGATCAGGAATATAGCATGTAAATTGATCTTGGTGTGAGAATTAATATGTGAAAAATGAATGACCCATAAAGTATTTAATAAAATCTGTTTCTGCAATTTGTCTAAAGCAGTAAAATAATTTTACTTTTTAATTTTCAATAATTTTAAATTTTAAATAAATGTCTGGTATTTCTCTAAAATATATTATTTCTCAGTTGAGTGTTCCAGTCATATTCAAAATTCCTCATGTATGACTTAATATAATGCAAGCAATGCACTTTTGTATTTTAAAAGCTACAAAATCAGTGAGACTGCTTTGAGATAGTTACTAATTTAACTGTGGGGAACCTGAAGCTTAGATAAGTTGCCTTACCTGCCTGAGACTAGAAAACTTCTAGACATTAATATTTTGGCCATGATATATATCCTTATATATAACAGTTAACATTTTGCTTACTTCAATGTACTTACTTTTTATATTCTAGTTCATTATTCCAAAAAGTGAGAGTGATGTACTTTGGTTTAAAGATATCTTGTAACTCTCCATATTCTACTTCTTTAATTCATATTGAAAAATGGGGTTGTCTCTCTCTCCAATGCCTTAGTATGTTCAACAATTTTGTTTTTCTGTCTTTGAGAATTTAAAATTTTATAACATGTGACTGAACAAATTTACCTCCCCAAATGTTCCTTGATCCATCCCCATCTTTGTTAATGTAACATCATATCATTATTTACAAAATATATTTTGATCATGTTTTCCAACCCCAATTTCCTCCAAGATTCTCTCTACATACATAGCTTTAGGTTCTTTTTCTCTATTTTCTCTTTTAAAACAATCAAATTAAAACCAATAAAGAATCTCTCCAACTAAAGTAGATACAAACGTGACTACATAAACAAAAATCAAACCAAGTAAAAGGCCATTAAGGCAAAATGCAAAATCAAAGTAAAATAAAACAAAAGTTTATAAAATTATCATATTGTGTGTGGGGGTTGGGCAACTACTGCCTGGAATGGGGCTTGCTTTGATGTGTGGTTAATACACCCAGTAGCACTCCATTGGAGAAAGCTGGTATTCCTTATGCCCAATGGTTTAAAAAGCAGATATCTTTGTGGTTATGTATTGAGGACCATCCTCAAGGAAAACACCTCTTACCAGGGTAGGGTCATGGAGATTTAAAATATTAGTAAAGAATATGAAAGTTCATATGAAAATAATAAAACAGAAACCATAGAACAGTACCGGAAGGGCATTCCTGTGAATACTGAAATCGCCCATGTTTAATTTTCCATACGTTTTTATACCCTGATACAAAAGGGAAAAGAAGGTAACAAAAGAATTCTTTAACATGATACAAAGGAAAACTCAGTCAGTTGCTTTAACACTTTGAGGCATCAAGTCATTAACATGTTTATTCAGTAAAGCTACCCTAGACCAAGTATCTTGAAGGCAGTCACTTCCCAGATAACCTCATATTACAAAAGAAGAAGCAGGAGTACATTTGCATATCCTGACCATCTGTCAGGTTGGAATGGATATACTTGTATGAGCCATCTTAATGTCAAAAAAAACAAGTAATCACATCCTGAGTCAGGCTGCCTAGCTATACTTGTCAACCATTTTGAACCACCTCCAAACTCTCTGACAGACAAGGTAGAAATAGCTTACATTTTTGGGCCTCTGCAGTTATGGATGGGAATTTCTGTCTGTTTCCCCTTCTCAGTACTAATACATCATCTTGCTTGAACTCACCTGCTGCCACTGTCTTTTGTGTGTTCTTATGTTCACCAGTTCTGTTGTACATAGAAGACACTGTTTATGAGTCCTTTATCACCTCTGACTGTTACATTCTTTCTATCTCCTCATCTTCATAAATCTCTGAGCCATAGAGGCTGGGGATGAGTTCAATGAAGACATCCATTTAGGACTAAATGCTCCAAGTATCTTGTTTTCTGCACATTTTCCAGTTAGCTATCTCTTTTTTTCCTTACAATATACAGTGAGAGGAAGTTCTCTGGTGGGGATTGACTGATATGCTGATGTAAAGTATAGCAATATGCCATTAGGAGTCATTTTTATCTTACTATAACAGAATAGTAGCAGTAGAAGTGGTTTTTTTCTTGTGGCCTATGTCTTATCTAGTCTCAGATTTATGCTACTTTATTAGTGTGATTTATAGGTATCCTCTCCTGGAGTAAGCATTAAAATAAATTAAAAAGTGGTTGGTAACTTCCATCACATGTGCCCATATTGCACCAGTATATCTTTCATACAATTCACAGTTCTAAATTGCAGAGTTCATAGCTGGAAGCTATTGGGGATTACCTTTTTCCTCACATGGTATCTCATACATACATTTTCTATCATATTCAGAGTGGCTGCTCTTATTTTGGAGTATTGAGTTTAGTTTTAGGCAGGGTTATGTATATGATTCTCTCTGGTTGACCTAGTATCATTTGTTGAAGCTGTTGCTTTTTATTTCAGTGTATTTTTGGCTTCTTTGTGAAAAATATGGTGTCTTTAGGTATGTTGAATTATTCTTGGATATTAACTTCAAGTCCATCATTAAACAAGACTACCTTTATGTTGGTATTAAGAGGTAAATTTCCCAGTGAATAGAGGTTAAGTAGAGGGAGAAGCTCCTAAATATGGTCTGTAGCGAGACTAAGTATAGCCTATCCAGACTGAAATGAAAGAGGTGGTAGGTTTCTACATTTGCACTTAGAGGTGGAGTAGCCAGAGGATGGAGGTAGGCTGGGAGGGAAGTTCCTGCAGGCCAGCTACAGTAGAACTCAAGTGTGTACTTTAAAAATTATTTAAGACCTAGCTTATATGAATGTTCTACATAAGTAGTTTAAGTTGACATTTTGACAAACTTTAGTGTTATTTTTCCTTACCCATACTTCCTTTTCTACTTTACCTCATGCTTTCCACCCATTTAACCCTTTCTGATCCATTATTCCCATATAACCCAATATACTGCTGTATTCAACATTTCTTCCCCTTGAACATGCTCCTTTTCTATCCCTTAGTCATTTTCTGATATTTAATGGCATTTCAAATTAAGCACATATATTTAAGAGTCATTTTTGTTATTGTTTGTGTTTTGAGACAGTGTTTCTTTGTGTAACCCTGATTGCCCTGGAAATAGCTCTGTAGACCAGGATAGCCTCAAACTCACAAAATCTGCCTTCCTCTGTCTCCTAAATTCTGGGATTAAGGGCATGTGAGACAACCACAGAGTATTAAGAGTCTTATCATTCACAGAGGAGGGAAAACATGTGGCTTCTCTCTGTCTACATATGAGTTATTTGACTCAAAGTGATTGCTTCCTGCTCTTGGTAGTCAACTGAAGTTCAAATTTTCAATCCTTTCAATAGCTGAGTAAAATTCCATCCTAAAAATTTACCAGTTTTTTTGTCATCCAGTTATCATTTGATGAATATTTAGACATTTTCTTGATTAACATTGATGAGAAGGTATCTCCAGAGTAGGTTACAGAGTACAGGTGTTTACTAAGAAATAGTATAGTTGAAGCATGTTGTAGGCTTCTTTCTTTCTTTTTAAGCAACTTGCACACCAATTTCCATAGTAGTTGTATGAATTTGAATTCCCATAAGGAGTAAACCATTGCTCCCCATTCCCAACATTTGCATCAACATTTGTCATTATTTGAGTTATTTACCTCATCATTATTGATAAGGGTGATATAAAAATCTTAAAATAAATTCAATTTAATTTTTTCATTGTTCAGGTGGGTAATGATGTTAAAAATATTTTAAAATATTTTTCTTTGTATGACATCTTTTGAGAACTTTTTTGTTCTATACTCTAATTTTGATTCGAGTTGTTTACTTTCTTGATGTTCTTATTTTTTATTTTTTTTACATATTCTAGACACTATTCTATGGCAACTAGCAAAGGCATTTTTCCATATTGTAGGCTACCTCTTTGCTCAGATGATGGTATCTCTTACTGTTCAGAAAATTCTTGTTTCTTAAGGTCCCAATTATAATTTTTTTTTACTGTACTATTGCCATGTTGTTTAAATAGTACTTTCCTTTACCAATAAGCTTGCATGAATTTCCTAGTTTTATCCTATAGAAGATCCAGAATATTGGAGATATATGTAGGGTGAGAGATAAGGATCAAATTTCTTTCTTGTACATGTAGTGATCCAGTTTGAATTACAGTATTTATTGAACATGATATATCTTCTCCAATGTGTATACCTTGCTTCCTTGTCCAAAATTAGGTGACTTTAGAAATGTGGGATCATATGAAGACATCAATTGTATTCCTTGGATAAGCAAAGCTTTTTATTCCAGTAAAAATTTTGTATTTATTAATTCACTGCAGCATAATTTGATGTCTGTTGCGGTGAAACCCCCCACTTTTTTTGTTGTTTTTGAGGATGTTTAGTATTTAAATTTGTTATGGATATTCTTAGTCATTTTTTTCCACATGAAGTATAAAATTTATTTTAATTGCTTTGAAAAATTTATTGGATATTTTCATAACATTGATTCTGCAAACCCATAAATATAGGAAATTTTTCCATATGCTAGTATATTCAATTACTTTTTCAGTGCTTTGTACTTTTCATTGCACAAATCATTTAGTTCTTTGGTCATATGATGGAGGAAGGTCATTGGTTAATTAATAAAGAAACTGCTTGGCTTGATAGGTTAGGACATAGGTGGGTAGAGTAAACAGAACAGAATGCTGTGAGGAAGAGGAAGTGAGCTCAGACGCTATGCTGCTCCTCTCCAGGGCAGATGCCATGAAGCAAGCCGCCAGGTCAGACATGCTGAACCTTTCCCGGTAAGACTGGTACTACACAGATTACTAAATATGGGTTAGGCAAGATAAGTTACCACCTCGTGGTGCTACACACATTAATAGAAATGGGCCAAGCAGTGTTTATATGAATACAGTTTGTGTGTTGTTATTTTGGGGCATAAGCTAGCCAGGCAGCTGGGAGCTGGGTGGCAGGAATGCAGCCCGCAGCTATTACTACAGTCACATATATTTGAAGGTTTGGTTTTGGTTTTTTTCCCCTTAGGCTATTGAGAATGAAATTGCATTTTTTAGTTCTTCTTTCTGTAGTTGTTATTTTTATATAATTTTATATAATTAGAATACTTGTCATCCCAACCAGTCAGTAAACATGTGAGAAAACTGCATTAAGGCTACATCACAACCCCTGCCATCCACTGGACTCTGTCCTCCCAAGACCTACTCTGTCACTGAACTTTATGCATCTGAACATTCTCCCATGGCCAGTCCCCCCACCCCCTGCAATCCCAGAAGACTACATAGGCCTGGTGTAAACCATACCAGTTGGATAAAACAGTTGCAGAGACTTCCCTTTCAATCTGATTTGATTGCCAAACTGAATCATCCAGGAAATATGGGAAAACAAAGACAAAATCTAAGAATAATATGGATAGAAGGATAATCACAGGTCAAAAGCACAGAAAACATATTCAACCCTATCATATAAGAAAACCTTCCCAACTTAAAGAAGAACATGCCTATAAAGGTACAAGAAGTTTACAGAATGCCAAATAGGCTAGACAAAAAAAATGTCCCCTAATTCCATAATAATCAAAACACTAAACATAGAGAATATAGAAAGAATAGAAAGCATGTTGACAACTGCAAAGAGCCCCCTGGATGTTGGTGACAGTTCTGTAGCTTGGTCTATTTGTAGGGCTCTTAGCAATATAAACAGGATCTTCCCCTGGTACATGAGCTGGCTTTTTTGAACCTATTTCCTATGGTGAGATGCTTTGCTAACTCTTGATAAGGAGGGAGAAACTTAGTCCTGCCTCAACTTGATATGCCATGCTTTGTTGACTCTCATGGGAGGACTTACCCTTTCTAAGGAATTGACGGGGTGTAGAAAGAAGGTGGGGAAAGAATGGGAGGAGAGGAGGGAAGGGAAAATATGATTAGTGTGTAAAGTACATTTAAAAAAATAATAAAAAAAGAAAAAAAATGAGATTCAAAGAAAAAAGTCCAACTAACATATAAGGCATACCTATCAGAATTACACCCAACCTCTAAATGGAGTTGCTAAATGTAAGAAGGAACTGGACAGACATTTTCCAGACACTAAGGAACCAAAAATGCTAGTTCAGACTACTATACACATCAAAATTTCCAATCACCATACAGGGAGAAAACAAGTTATTTCATGAAAAAAAACCCAAATATTAACAATACCTATCCAAAAATTCAGCCCTGAGAATGTACTAGAAGAAAAACTCCATTCAAAGGTGTTTAGTTGGAAGCATCACTTCAGTCCCTCTCCATTTCAATCCCCTCCCCTGGGAGTTGCCTCTGTCCAAACTGTACCTCTGAGAAAGCTCATCAAATGGTGACCCCTACTCAGCTTCCACAGGCTATTTAAACTTCCACAAGGGAACAAACCCATGGTCTCCCCTCTTCTCCATTCCCCTTTTTGTGTTTTCCCAGGAGGACCAACCAGGAACACTGGCATTCATTAATCCTGGGCTTCTTCTAATTCAGTTTGATTTGGTCTCATTTGGATTATTGCATCAGCATAGAGGTTTGTTGCACTGGGAAAAAAAACCTGTATATTTGGAGGTCTCGCTGAGACAGGCTGTTTTTCCCACAGGCCCAGGGCTACATGTTGGAAATATGCCCTTCTTGCCCATGCTCTCCACCAGGCTAAGATTGGCTTCATCTGAGTGAGTCCTCCCTTGTCAAGTACATGACCCCTGGGGCCCAGGGCCTATGTTGGATCATCTGTTGACATCATGGCCCACGCCAAGCACTTGATCCCAGTAACTTTTTGCAAATGTTGACTAAAGCTGTACATATGGCCCTTGAACATCAAAGTATGATTAGAAGATATCTGGTTGCCAAAAATCAAATTTTTGGTGAGGGTCATTATGTCAGGTTATATGTGATGAATACATATTGTTCCTATGTTGTACAACAGTCTTCAATGCTTGGGACAGGATTCAAGAGCTAGAATTAAATCACATATTAAGTTAAACAAGGTCCAAGAGAACACTTTACTGACTTTTTACAAATATTGAATAAAGTTGTACATATGGGGGTGACAGATCAAGAATCTAGATGAGAACTCATTGAATTTTTGACTTTTGAAAATGCTAATTTAGAATGCAAGAAGATAATTGGGACTTTAAAAGTCACATCAATACCTAAGGATAAATGGATCTTACACATAGTTAATGTTGAGTTTCTTAACTATAAAGATGAGACTTCAGTTGGAGAGGTTATTTCCAAAGGCCTGAAGAGAAATCAAAATGCAAAACATTTTAATTGTGGTAGAATATGTCATCTGAAAAGAAATTATATGTAGGACATTCCTAGAAATAGTATCCCATCCAGGAATGACCCAAATAGAATATCCCAACCTACTGGATTATGCAGAAGATGTGGTAAAGGTTAACATTGGACTAATGCATGGATATCAACAAGAGACAAACAAGGCAACCCTTTACCATCAGGGAACAACTTAGGGGCCTATCCCAGGCCCCCACATTAAACATGGTCCAGTCATTTCCCATCACTGTAGAGGAAATTCCTCCCAGAATAATTAGAGCATCCAATTCCTATTGTAAATAACCATGCTGCTATACATGATGTATATTTTGGCAGACTTCTATAAATGATTAAAGACCAAAGCTAAGAGTACGAATAAATAACATTGCAATAGAGGTATTATTAGATACAGGTGCAGATGTGACTATTATTATTCAATAACAATGGCATCTAAATTGGCCTCTTCAGGAGGTATTCAGTTTATATGGATTTGACAGTTACTGCCTGACTAATTCATCTATACTGGGTGGGAGTCATGTGGATTCAGATATTTCAGGTATAAATAATAGAGGCACAAAAGAAATAGACATAGGATAGATTGGGGAGAATTGTCAGTGAATATTGCAGTCATGCATTTATTTTCCATAGCTCTTTTACATGTTGTCCCCATGCCAAAGGGGAGAACAAAAGACCTTCTTTTTTTTAAATCACAATAGAAGGAGGAAACAAGAATTCAAAACATCGAGGAACAAATCATTCAGTAGCTAAACCTTAGGCTAAACATCCTCTTGTTTGACCTTGAAGGAGGAAAAACAAACTTGAACTCTCTAACACTAAGTCGTGATAGAATCAACCTACAAAATGGAGTCACTGTGGAAGCCCAGAGGTATTGGAACTCTATTTCAGGAAAAACAGAGCAAGAGATGGGTTCAGTTCATAGGGTCAGAAGGACAGAGGTAAAACCTGAGACCATATGTGGCTAATGTAGCAATGCATCTATGGGGTTGTGATCTGTTGCAGCAATGGAATACTTACATTAGCACTACTCCAGTATCAGAAGTTGACCATTAACCAACTCATGTCTCCAGGAAGAATATTAAGGCACTATAAAAACAGTCACCAACCATTAAGTTTGTGCAAAAACATCACAACAGTTGTTGAACTCTCAGTGGTAACAATATCCCTACCCATTAAAAGGTTAACTGACAAACCTGTTTGGGTTGGACAATTTCCTATGACATCAGAGAAATTAGAGGCTTTAGAACAACTAGCTCAGGAGCAGCTAAATGCTGAACATAGCGATGACACTACCAGTCATTACTCTGGGAGACTGGAAAAATTTCTACTAAAGTACGAATTTTCTAGACTAGGGCCCTGTCTGTTGGGTTGGAAGAACAGAGCTGGGAAGGCCCTTCTTGTCTGAATCATTTTATCTCTGATTACCCAGTAGGGAAGCTTCTATTGTTCTGATGCAAAGCTGGGTGGACAGAGCTAATGTGAGACCTTGAAAAGCCCTAGAAATCAGGTCTACTAGTGAAAGGTAGCTTGTAGGTTCTTTTAAAGGATTTCCTCTAATGCAGCTCTAGGAAGCTGTGAAGATGACCACAAACCGTGTCATGGAGAGTGTGAGGTCACTGACTAGAGAGCAAGCCTATTGAGCTGGCAGAACTGGGGATGGACCATGGGCCAGGTAGTGACCTGGAAAGTGGTCTTTGTCCCCTGAGCCTCACTGGGTATGGATTCCCTGGGGAGGTGAGGAGCTCTACACCCTGGCTGTAGAAAACTGTGGTGGTTGTAATATCACTATCCAGTGTGATGTGGGAGTGTCATATATCAATCTGTTGATTTCATTGATTAAGCAATAAAGGGACTCCTTGGCCCTGATAGGTTAAAAGATAGGTGGGAGGAGAAAACAGGAGGAAGAGGAAGTGAGGTCAGACTCTGCTCTGCTCCCGAAGAGACCCGACAGCTCTGCTGGAGCAGAGATGCCATGCTCAACTCTCCCAGGATGGATGTAGGCTAGAATCTTTCCTGTAAGCGCACCTTGGGGTGCTTACATGCATTATTAGAAATAGGCTAGTCCAGGTGCGAGAATTAGCCTGTAAGGGCTAGAGTTCATGGGCCAAGCAGTTCTTAAATGAATACAGTTTGTGTGTTGTTATTTCGGGCATAAGCTAGCCAAGCGGCCGGGGTGTTGGGGACGCAGCCCCGCCAC
>NW_026068125.1:3263217-3301979 GCF_014885135.2 Alexandromys fortis
GTGATGTGGGAATGTCATATATCAATCTGTTGATTTCATTGGTTAAGCAATAAAGGAACTCCTTGGCCCTGATAGGTTAAAAGATAGGTGGGAGGAGAAAACAGGAGGAAGAGGAAGTGAGGTCAGACTCTGCTCTGCTCCCGAAGAGACCCGACAGCTCTGCTGGAGCAGAGATGCCATGCTCAACTCTCCCAGGATGGATGTAGGCTAGAATCTTTCCTGTAAGCGCACCTTGGGGTGCTTACATGCATTATTAGAAATGGGCTAGTCCAGGTGCAAGAATTAGCCTGTAAGGGCTAGAGTTCATGGGCCAAGCAGTTCTTAAATGAATACAGTTTGTGTGTTGTTATTTCGGGCATAAGCTAGCCAAGCGGCCGGGGTGTTGGGGACGCAGCCCCACTGCCGCTCTTATTTCAACACCAGTGTGTATACCCAGAAATTGCTTTTGCTGTGTGATGGGAAGACAGACTGGAAAACTGAAGGTCTGGTTTCTAGAAGCTCTGAAGATTGAATTCCACTTTCAGATTTGTCTTACAAATAGTTTAGAAAGTGGTAGAAGGAGGTGATAGGAATCATCCCTTAGGAATACATGATTACAATGTTTTTAACTTTCTGCCATCACCAGCCACCATGACCTGATTCAGTGAAGCTCACTTCCAGTTTGTTAACTTTTCTCTGGCCACAATCTGGCCATCTCTTGCTATGGCTCTGTAAACTCTCTACAAATGGAGGCAATCTCTTGCTATGGCTCTGAAAATTCTCATGCCACCTTTCGGTTTCAACTAAACCCAGACTTCTGATGCCCATACACAAAACAATGTAGAAGAATAATGTAATGTCTGACAAATAAATTTGGGAATAAATTGTGAAATTTGTCTCATCTACCTGCATAACATCAATCATATCTGAGAATCTTCTGCAACTCAGAAAGCTGAATACTGAGCTTAATCACCCTTTATTGTAGGGTCTGGATGGTGGGAATGTTGAGAGTAATGGCAGATGGTGGAGTGATGTAGGAAATCCTACTGCTTGTGTGTTGCTTTCACTGGTAAATAAATAAAGAAACGGCCTTGGCCTAGTTGATAGGGAAGAACTTAGGTAGGCATGGAAAGCAGAACTGAAGGCTGGGAGAAAGGAGGCAGAGTCAGAGAGAAGCCATGGATCCTCTGCCTGAGAAAGGCACTGGTTAGAATTTTACCTGGTAAGTCACTGCCACATGGTGATACACAGATTAATAGAAATGGGTTAAATTAAGAAGAAATAGCCGATAAGAAATTAGAGCTAATGGGCCAAGCAGTGTTTTAATAAATACAATTTCTGTGTGATTATTTAGGGGCTAAGCTAGCCAGGCAGCCAGGACAAACAAGCAGGTCCTCCCTCTCCAACAGTGGAGGTCAGTGTCATCAATTTTAGTGGGAAATGGGCTAAGTAGGGAACCATGAAGGTAGCCTGGCCTACCTGTCTTGAGAGATGTCTCATAGATTTTTCAGGTTAGAATCGATGGCTCCTGGGCACAATGTGCCTTCCAGTTCCTGAGAGAATGATGTAGCCCCTCATACAGTGAAGTATTCAGGCTGCTTTTTGCTTCTCTGTATGGTCCCTTAGTTTTCAAGAAAGCATTGAACCTGGACAGGACAAGTGGCCTTAGACATTAATCTCATGTAGTCTGTACAGGTTACAAATTTCCTTGTATCCTGGCAACTCTATAACTGTATTGATCCTGGAAATGGCCATTATCTTTGATTTTTGATAAAGATATAAAATTTCTGATTGTTTTCAATAAACAAGTCATAGTCTGGTCTAGCTTTACTCCTACAGCCCAGAGCTGATTTCATTCTTCATGGTCAAATCAGGTGACTTTAGTTCTTGCCAGTAAGCACAGGAACTTAAAAGACACCATGAGAAAGTAATATAGATGTCATTTGTATATTTTGGGTTCTAATCATTCTTATTTTCTCCGTGTTCTGAGAAATTGAGTAAGGAAGAATTTAAAATTAATGGACTAATTTCTTAAAAAAACATTGCTTCTTTTTGCATGGTTATTACTGATGACTCGTTCAGATCTATTGTCAAAAAGAAACAAGTGAAGTAGAAAGAAATGAAAAGTCTGTTTTGTACAGAAAAACAGCACTAGGTAGTTTCAGATGATAGTCAAGTGGTGAAAAAGAGGCAGGAACTTTCAAAAACTTTCGCACAAGTAAAAAGAATGTCTTTGCTCTGCATTGGAAGCCTTGTCAGATGCCACAGGGTTAAGAGTCCATGCAGTTAAGTCTTTAATCTATGGAAGGAAAGAAGCAAAATGATTCCTAGTCCCAGGAAGTAACTTCATATAAATCCTGCAGCAACTGTCATCCAAGCTTGCTAGGGTCCATCAAAATATGGCAGGATCACTTATGTTGTACTGACTCTGGAGAAAAGAAAGATGTAAAATGTAAAGGTCATGGATTCTTCTGTGCTTTTAGGTCATCACTATTGTACCCATGTATGTTTGCAGGGTCAGAGCCCCAGTGTGTAGACTGTGAGAGTTCATTGTATAAAGCTGTAATTATGAAGCTGTGTTGCATTTGAGACCACTGGATTTGGAGATACCAAATATATAAGACATCTGCTGTGGAGAGCTGCATATAGGGAGTGAAAGCAGCAAAAGAGAGAGATGTGTGAGTAGTTGTAGAAATAGGGCTATGTACGTCCTTTGAAAACTAAGCTCCATGTGTCTGAGACAGGATGACTGAATTTGGTTTTGCCCTGCTTATTTCAGTCTTCTCTTCTTCCAGTCTTCCATCTTGTTTACATTCCTTTCATTCATTTACTTTTTATTTTCTCAATCTTCTCTTATGTTGACTGCAGTGTCTCCTTCCTGCACTCCTCTCAGCACTCCAACTCTTCCCCCAATCCCATCTTGTTCTGTTTTTCTTTAGAATAGAGCAGGTCTTAGTTAAAAGTTTCTTCTTTGATGAAACATTCTGACCAAAAAGCAAAATGAGACGAAAAGGGCTTACTTGGCTTGCCCTTCCATCTTGATGTTCACTATTAATGGAAGTCAGGCTTGGAACTCAAAGAAGGCAGTATCCTGGAACCAGAAACTGATGAAAATGCCATGGAGTAGTCCTGCTTATTGGATTCACATAGTTTTCTCCACCTCTCTTCTTATAAAAATCAAGACTACCAGCCCAGAAATGGTACCATTATCAATAGGATTGCCCTTCCCCACTGATCAATAATTGAGAAAATGTCTCACTGCTGGATCTCGTGGAGGCATTTCCTCTATTGAGGCTTCCTCCTCTCTGATGTCTCTAGCTTGGTATCAAGGAGATACACAAAATTAGCCCATACACATTACAGTAAGACTAGGCACAAACCATCTTATCAATGTTGAATAAAGCGGCCAAGTATGAGGCCAAGTATGAGTATCCCAAAAGCAGTCAAATGACTCAAAGGCATGCCTACACACACACCTAATTTTAGGAATCCAAGGAGTATTTAGTGCACTATATTTCCATATCAACTCCCAAATGTCCCCCAGTTCTAGTAATTTCTTTCCATACTCTCTCTCCTCGTTGCTCCCTTTAGCCTTCTCTCTCATGTTCCCATCCCTACCCACTCCCAGTCCATCCAGAAAAATCCATTCCCAGGGAGATCAATATCTCTCACCTCAAGCAGTTAGGGTGCAGCCTTGACAGGTTCATATGTTCCACGTAGTGAATTAAAAATGCTAGGCAGACAAAACACAATTACAAAAGAAAAGGACAAAGACACAGAATACAGAGGGCAACCCAGTGAATACTGAATTTACCCGTGTGTATTTTTCATATGCTTTAAATATCCTTATCCAAAAGGTGAGAAGTAGGCAAAAGACTGCTTTACCATGATACAAAGAAGAAACAGAGTAATAATCTCTTCAATACCTGTAAAATAAGGTAATTACATCCTGAGTTAAGTATTCTGCTGCATTCATGCAGTGACCACACCTTAAGCCAAGCATTCTGTAGGCTTCCACATCCTGGGTCAGACCTCCTGTCATAACCTTGAAGGAAAAAGAATAGGCCTAAACTCTCTGACCTTTAGTCAAGGTGAAATGGATCCACTTCTGTGGGCTCTTACATACTGCCCCTTTTAAAATTTATTTATTAAACCCTGTGCTTCTGCTCCAGGAAATATGACTGTGCCTGTCTCAGGCTGTCTTTTTTTCCACCTTCCAGAGTTATATGCCATCAGCACATACATTCTGTCATGTTGTCTGTCTAGGTTGCCTAGAGGTAAGAGATATTACCTGTCTTTGACTACCAGCATTTGTTTGTAAGGGATTAAGGGAGAGCACTTAGCTATATGCCACAAACCTCAAATTCAACACTCCATCAGTTGTAACTTACAAATAATTAGATAATTATGGGCAAGCAGATAATGCTTTTTGATGCACATGCTCCTATGATCACAATACAATATCTCCTAATAAAAGAGTAGAGGATGACAAAGATGGGTTGCCTTTTTAAATTGGTCCAGGATGTCTTTAACAGTTTTAGGTGAATAAAAATCCAAATTTGTCTTATTAAACATACAGAATTGAAGGACTCATTGGCATAATGTCAAATGTTTCTCAGTAGGCACTAACCTTTTTCTAACGAATAACATATTCGTGAACCAAAGCAGTTACAAACACTGACAGGTCAATTCCATAATTCTAGTATGAAAATTAACAAAAAACCCAGACAATTTGTCAAATCACAATTCTCACAGCTTCATTCTAATTAAAAAAATAAGAGAAAGCTTCTGTGATGGGTAAACTGCACATCTTTTTATTTCCTATAGTCCAATTGCATTGCTGCTTCTAACTATCAAAGATAAGCTTGAACTGTTCCAGTTTTTGAGGTGCAGCAAGAACTTTAATGCACCCCTTCTTATATTCTGAAGAAGGTCTTCAGTCATACATTGCCTTCATACTAGTGTTCTATTGATTTATCAAGTCTCTTTTCCTCAGTTTTCCAGACTTCACATTTCAACAGCAGATGAACACTATACTTGCAAAAATGAGTTCTCTATGCCAGGATACAGTTTGAATAAACTGCCAAACATTCAGATTTTGGCAAGATCCAGAGTGATTGAAACTCAGAGGTCTAGAAATGTGATGTAATAAGTTTGCCAAGAAGGTAGAAATCACTAGTCATCATCAAATTCTCTCTCACTTCGGAGATTGAATGATGACATCAAACGGTCAGGAACAAAGTGGTTCAGCAATCTCTCACTCCAAAGGAAGGCCTCAGCAGCTGCTGTGCCATCAGGACTGGTACTCCTCTGTTCCATACAATGCAAATATTCTGGAATCCAGTGAACTTGATTCTCCTCCCGTGAAAAAAGCACAAACATATTAAAACAGGTTTGGGTCCTTCACAAAATCCAGTGCAAAGGTTTTTTCCATTTTGCTTTAGTGAAAGTCACTCTGGTGTCATCATGCCAAAATCTACCCATGAAATATTGTTCACAGGCATCAACATTCAAGAAATTTATAATGAAAAGAACATGAGTTAAGGGATTATTTCATGAATGAGGGGACAACTTTCAATTTTTATCTTCCAAAGTGGTGTTTTTCAGGAGCCATGGGCATGCTCCACAATTGCTTGTCCTTGAGGTTTATAAAGAATGTATGTTTTATGCTTAATATTCCACTGGGTACAAATTACTGAAATGCTTTAATAATACATCTGAATCCATTATCTGTCTTTGGGAATTCCCATATATGAAAAACACGTTAAGCAATGTATTATTAAGTGCTTATTGGCTTCCACAGTTTGTGCACTAGCCATTAAGAAGTCTGAGTATTTATAAACTGTGACATGTACATGCCTTAATTTGTCAAATTCTGTATTGATTTGCCATAAATGACTAGGAAGCAGGCCTTAAGGATTTATTTCCAGGTGAGGAACAGGTAAATATCATGGGCACATATCACATTGTTTAACAATCTGATGAGCAATTTCTCTTATTAATCCTAATTGTTTCCTTAACTTCTACTATTTTGATAATGTAAAACAAGCTCAACTCGAGATAAAGCAATCAGTTGAGGAAATTTAGCATCTAACACATACCTTCAGCCAATAAACCACAAACATTTGAATGTGTTCTAATATGACCCACAAAGCATGGCACTTTTTTGATGAATGGCATCTTGAATTTGCTGGAATATTATTTTAACTCGACTAACACTAGTTCCAAAGCAGGGGACAATTTCTATGACATTAAGAACTTTAAAAATGTAATAACTGTCAGTATATAAATTAGATGCATTATTTTCAAAGGGCTGGAATACCACAGCAACAGTTCACAGGTCAATTGAACTAAAGCTGGATATGTTTGCAGTACATATTCTTTACCATCAACAATATATCCTGCTCTTCCATTAGAAGAACCACCTCCAGAAAATTAACATAACATCCTTTAAGGAATCCTTCATTACAATTTTATGAAAAATAAAGAAATATACTTGTGCAAATTGCAGAAATCAATCAGCTGGGAGACTATTACCAATTTGGCTTAAAATTGAGCAAATGCAATTGCCCAAGAATTCCTTGAAATAATCAATTCAACATGTTGTTTAGTATAAGGAACATTGATCACATTAGGTTCCCTACCAAAATATCACTTATATTCCATCTGGTTTTTCTTTACTAAATAAGTTGCTGCTTAAAATAAAGTTTTAATACTTTGACTGGTGAAACAGGAAGATTTAGCCATAGAAAAGGACCATTTTTCCATAATTAGCATCTCTGGGTCTTTGTATTGTAGCATGATTATCCTTTACAGCTTATGTCCACTTATAAATAATTTCATACATGTTTGTCTTTTTGAATTTCTGTTACCTCATTCAGGATGACTTTTTCTATTTCCATCTATTTGTCTGCAAGTTTTATGATTTTCTTGTTTTAGTAACTGAGTAATATTCCATTGTGCATATGCACCACATTTTCTTTCCCCATTCTTTGTTTGAGGAAAATCTAGGTTGTTTCCAGTTTCTGGCAATTAAGATTAAAGCTGCTATGAACATAGTTGAGCATGTGTCATTGTAGTAGAATTGAGCACCCATTGGGTAAAGGCCCAAGAGTGGTATAGTGGCATCTTGGGGAAGAAACTATTCACAATTTCTGAGAAGCTCCACTTTGATTTCCATAGTGGTTATAAAAGTTTGTACATATTATTTTCCATGCAGGAGCTACAGTCATCTAGTACTGCTCAGCTCGTTCCATTCTGATGTTCAAGAGTTTTTCCGAGACCTCAAATTCTTAGGCCTGTTCTTACTCTGCTGATTGGAATTTTTGTTGTTTTGTTATGTAGCCCAGGATGACCACTATTTTATGGTATTTTTCCTCCCAGTTTCCGAGTGCTGAGATTATGTGCCATATGATCTCTGTATAGTTGAAAGTTGTGTCAGATACAAAGATCTACATTTGCTGCTTCCTTTGGTGTTAGAAAGGAAAGTGGTTCAGTCATTAGAGCTATGTAACAGAGATTGCAAAGACTGAGGGTATTTGTTCACATCCTTTGTGCCACTGACACTTTGGGGAGGGGTTGATATGGGGATTTAAAAAGAAAAACTCAGTAAGTGTGGAGTAATGGTCACCAAATTTGACTGCTTGTCAGGATTGCAAGAAGCACTCACCCCAGCTTACTTTAACACCTGAGTTATTGTAAATCATAACAGATAGGAGATGGAGCCTAGAAAATGGAATTTGAAATACAACTGGTTTAATGTAGGTATTTGTAATCTGTAGCTCTAGAGAGTTTCAAAGAAGTAGGAATACTTAATTTGGTATCATGAAAAGTCATCACACTGTAAGGATTATTTGCTAGTACATGTATTCTGTATTTTTTTTAGCTTTAAGGACTTTCCTGTCACCTGCCTGCACTAAGGGATGGTATTATAATTTGTATGCATCTTAAATTGCCATCTCTAATTTAGGAAAGAGGAATACTAGGCACAAGTACCAGACCACCTAGCAAGTAGGCACTGATAAAGTTGAAGACCACAGAGAATAGAGGCATTTTGAATGCTTGCACTTAGATGCTAAATGGTAGAATGAAGGGCAATGGTATTATTGCAGTCTTCAGAATGCATGGCACCCACAAAGTGTGTTCCTGAGGAGTTAAAGAACTTCGTAGTTCTGAAGAGTAGAATGAGAAATAAGGGGTGGTAGTGACATTTGGCTTGGAGCAATTAACAACTGGTAAGGTGAGAGAGTCTAATAGGACAATGGGTGAAGCCACAAAGGGTTAGTGAGAGTTTGGTCGTGGAGAAACACACAAGTATCATTCTCCAAAGAGGATCATGCTGAGTGTTATTGAATAGTTGATATGAGGTATTTAGGGTCTGAAAAAAGAGAAGGTTTGACAAGGAAGTGGGTCAATATTAAGAAAACAGATGATGTTAAGGATGTAAGAACCATTGAGGAGCTTTGGATCTCTTCTACTGGGTCAATACCCAGGGTTGGAGGGAGAGGGATGTGCACTCTAACTCTGTGTTTTGACCATGTCTGGTGGGTGGCTGTGATTAGTGCCATAGTAAAGCTAACCAATGAACATCATTTTCCATCTGGGGTGCCATGGGTCCTTAATTAGAATGTAAAAGATTTCCCATTCTTCATTAAAGGCAGAGTGCCTTACTGAATATCCATTAAGCTTCCAACAGTCTCTACACCCTACCACTTAAGTGGTCTGTTTGAACTGCTTTCTGAACCTCAACTCTCCATATGTAGAGTTTGTTAGCAATAGGGGTGAGTGGGAAGAAGTATGAGGAAAAGAGGTAATGCATGAACCAACAGGGTAAGGCTTGAGTCTTTATAGGTGTGTGAGGTCTCATTCTGAGATCAAAGGTAGATGGGTAATCTTTATATACTTTTAGAGATCATCTCTTTGCTAATTGACAGGCATGAGTAAGAGTGATTGATTCAGTCTGCTGATTTGTGGTTTGGACTAGAAAGGCCTGGGCTTCAACCACTATGGTGTCTGAATCCATAGCATATCCTGCTTTATGTACTCCTTCATATTGGAAGGAGTCGTCATCTGTGTACTTTATATAAGTGGCCTGAAAGAGTTCTAGTTCTTTTTCAGTAACATACAGAGAGAAAGGGCAATTGAAATATGGAAGATGCAGAGTTTCTAAGATGACTTGATGAAACCATCTTATGAAATGACTTTCTAGCAGGAGTCAGAAGAGTTTTGCATGAGGGACAAAGGGCTGCTTTATATAGTGGATGGGAAAGAAGAGAGGAAAAGGGAATTGAGGATTAAAAAAAGCTGTATATTCCTAGGAAAGATAGAATTTCAGCCTTTGTGCTGGGGACTGTGAGTGACTGGATTGTCTTCTATCTAGGATAGGCTTAAGTGCCCTGAGGCCTTTGGAGACAGACTGGGTATTAGACTTCAGTTATATATTTGGTCATGCTTTACAGTTGGATGATAACAAGGGGGTATTCTTTGGCTAAAGAAGGATTTTGGGTATCACATGCCTGAGGATCTACTTGAGATAATAATAAAGAAAAAGGAATATCAAAATATGAGGTTGGGAGGAGGAGGAGAACTGCTGGTGAGCTAGGGTTATGGAGATGGAGGAAAAGAAATAGAGGCTCCCATTTTAATTAGAATGTCCTTTCTCCACAAGGGGACTGAGTAGGTTGGTACCAATGGGAAAGAATGGGGGAAGGGAATATCCCTAGAGATACAGCATAATGGTGGGGTTTGTTGAAATGACAATAGAGGAATAAGAAGGCAAGGTGGGACCCCTGAATTTTATCAGGACTGAAAAAGTGGCCTCAGTCTCCAGAAGGAAGGAAATGGATCTCCCTGATGCTGTGATGGGTACCTGAGACTCCCTGTTGGAATTGGCAGTAGCTGGGCAAATGGAACCAGAGCACCAGTGATTATCCAGGGACAAACCAAGGAAGTTGGCTGAAGGGTGGTCTGGGCTTGATTCCCGTGTCCCTTATGTTATAGGGACAGTCGATCCCCCAACACCCTTCTTTACAGAAACTTGGGCATTGTTTTGGTGGTTTACAATGATTTGGACAGGCCAGATCCAGTGACCTCCCGGCTGAATTTGTAGCAAGGAAATTTCTCAGGCTTTTGGAAACCAAGGAGTCTGGGCTTCTGTTTGGGTCAGCTGAGAGGGCTTAATTATCATCAGATATTTTTGTTTACAGGCTTTTTCATCTTTTCCAAGATCTACCTTAAAGGCCATAGCTAAGCCTTCTGCCTGTGGTGTCAGTGGTTCTCTCTCTAAAGTTTAGTCTTAATATCTGGGAATTTCTGGAAGAAGTAGTTCATAATGAGTTGATTTCCATCTGGGGTCTCAGGATCCAGGTTTGTCTGTTGTAAGAGGACATTTATAAGGCAGTTGAGTAACTGAGATAGGTCTTCATGTCTTTCCTGGATGATATTATGAACATTTTTATCATTCACTGGCTTAAGGCCATCCCAGAAGATACCAGTTAGGAATTAGGTTGGTTTAGATCTTGATTGTACAGGAGGTCCCATTGTGGATCAGGAATAAGTAAGTGGAGGACTAGGGACTGTTGGTGGACTGAGAGTGGGTGCCAGAGAAAGTTGACCTGTCCCTAGGGAGTAAGAAAGGGAAGCTTCAGGCATCAGAAAAGCAAGAGCTATGAGCATTGTTTATAGGGGGAGGCTTATTAGCTGAATCATAGTTAATAGATTCATCCCTTTCTGACTTCATAGTTAGCAGGAGCTGTGTGGGGAAGCAAGCAGCACAGAACAGGTAAGAGACATCATTAGCATGGAGGGTCACTTCCCATTTTCTGGATCACTCACAGTAGTTGTAAATGTACCAAATAATACTGGGATCTAGTGTGGCAGTACGCAGCCATTTATATTGGTTATCTAAGGGATACTGAGGCCAAACTTTATTGCAAAGGTGAAGAATTTTAGGGCTTTTCAAATTGGGTACCAGGTGTAAAGGCTTGAGATTTTCTAGGAGGCATCACAAGAAGAAATGAAAGGAAATGGAATGCTGATTTCCCATGGATAATAGAGGATAGGGTAAAGGTCATTACAGCTTGTAGTCATAAGCATTCTCTGGAATCAGGGAGGACTGAACGAGGACCAAGCTGTTCAGAGGGTTGTCATCCAATGCGACAAGTGTCAAATGACAAAAGCTTAGTCTGGATAAGCCAGTGAAATCCTTAGGTGCCTGGTATCATGAGGCAGGAAGGTGAGGGAAAACTGAATTCTAGGGGAAGGTTCTAATTCACATGAAAGGGTTGGATAAAAGAGGCTTTTATGGCTCCATTTTGTGTGAATGATAAGAAGGAATGTTACAACTCGATTGGACCTAAAGAAACTGCCTGATCGTAGCTCCAAGTGTGAGGGAATCTGAAAGTGATGAAAATGGCCATCCATATCCTTAAAAACTGTGTCTTGGAAGCTCTGCTGGATACTCACTGGTCCCTTCCTCAGACCCAGGGATATGTTTACACAGTCCAAAGCGGGAACTCACCTAATTGCTGTTGTTGGAGATAGACTGCTTAACGGAATGTGAGTCCATTGCAGATGGACTGGAGGGGTAGGGTCCCAGTGCAGCTCAGACCAGAAGGGGAAAGCAAAGGAATGAAGGGAATCTATCCTAGGTTTTGGAACCAAAATGTAAGTGAGCGTGAGTGTAAGGATATCCTGACTTATCAGGAAGCTAAGCTATACTCAGAGCAACAACAGGACAACAGTGGAGTGTAGAGCTGTTATATCGGAGCTCTGAAAGCTGAAGTCCAAATAGCAGAGCTCAGCCCTTTTGGGAAACGTGTCCTAACTTGTCAGGAAGAAATCCTCTTTAGAACCACAGTAGGACAGCTCTGAAACAGTAGAACCACAATAGGACACCTTAGGAGACTTTATGTGCAATAGCACAGCTCAGTCCTAGAGAGAGACATATCCTGACTTGTCAGGAAGCCAGGCTATCTGAAGCTGGAGAGTAGTGGGGGATGATCTTCCTGCAGAATATAGCAATTCCTGTCTTCTCCAGGAGGGCTGCTACAGCTGAGTTCTTCACTGTTCCCTTAGGGAACATCCTAGCAGAGCTATCCATTTCTTATGCAAGCCAAGATCTTTTTTTTTTTTAAAGATAACTCTTTTTTAATTTTATTACTTAAAAAAAAGCAATTCAAATTCCCACTCCCTCCCCTCCTCCCACTCCCCTCCCACTCCCTCCACACACCTTCCCACCCTATCTCTCCAATCCTAAGAGAGGGCAATGCATCCTGCCCTGTGGAAAGTCCAAGGCCCTCCCTACTACATCTAGGTTAAGCAAGGTATACATCAAAGAGAATAGGCTCCCAAGAAGCCAGTACATGCAGTAGAGACAAATCCCAGCATAACTATCAGTGGCTGCTCAGTCTGCTGGTTTTGGTAACTGGGATGCAGCAAAGAGTGTGGAGGAGAGAAGTTTAGAGGATGCACAGTAGATGTGGACAGAGAGATGGGAGGCTTTATATTCTTCCTATCACATCTTTCACACGGAACTCTGAGGATTAGGAGTGGATTGACCTATACATGTTGCTTTAAGGCTGAGTATTTATCAATAACATGTATGCACCTACACCTGAGCCAGATAGGAAAACACTCTGTAATTCACAACCTACTTTAATTAGAAGCATTCAAGTTGAGGGATGTAAGGTATAATGATATGTAGGTACAATGATAAATTAAGTCCATTTAAATCCTTGTCCTCTTAGCAGCATTATAGCAATACATTCTATCCTAATGTCCCTGATTTGTCTATCCTTAGGTTCTTAGTCTAATAATGGTACCAGGTATGTGGTTCATCCTCTAGAGAAGGGTTTAGATATAGTAAGGACAAAGTTGCTTAATCCCACAATATTTGTGGTTCTATTGCACAAGCGGGAAGATCTTGTCAGATCAGTCTTTATTATAGCTTGAAGTCTTTGTAGCTGAGGAAAACTATGATGGCTTTTCTCCTCCAGTAGCTTTCATATCACCATCCAGCACTATGAGAACAAGAAAGTAGAAATAAATCTGTCATATTTTATCACTTGTGTTTTGCCACGATTCATCAATAAGGTCTTACTATCAAGTTCTTGAAGGTACCCAATACAATGCAATGTTTGAGGAATCTTTGGGACCTAATTTGTAAGAACTACAACAGAAATAACTCATACGTGGCACAGAGCCTTAATTTACAACACTCTGGTGTTCAGTAGGGGCATTATTGCTCTGTTTCAGAGTAAATCCATTTTAATTCTGTCTCTCTTCCCTTCCTATTTCACTTCATAGGTGCATGTTTATGTTTCTCTGTGTATAACTGGTATGTTAACAAGTCTGAGGAAGGAGGTTTAAAGAAAACAGTTTGTGGAATCCACAGGAGATGTGGGTAAGGGGAAGGAGAGCTCCAGCTTGTGATCTGTTACAACACTAGGGACAGACCTCAGAGGATTGGGTCTAGGGAAACAGAGTCCACCTCTAACATTCATGCTCTTTCTGAGACATCTATCATATTGATCCCTGAGACTTAGGAGGTGATAGAACTGTATATGTTGACTAAAGACTGAACATTCCCCAGTCAGTGCAGCTTGGCAGGTTATGTACAACCATGTTAACCACAATTGGCTTCAATTGGAGGCATCAAAGTGGAGAGATGGGAGATCCATTGATCTTTGTATCCATGGTAAATCTTTTGTCATTTTAATTCTGTGTCCATTTAGCAACCTAGTAACAATACATTCTTCCCTATGGCTCATGATCTATCCTTAGGTTATTAATCTGATAATTGTGTTAGGCATGTGTTTCATCCTGTGGAGAGGGACTTAGACACAGTTAGGTAGTGTTTGCTTACTCCCATAATACTCCCATACTAGATCTGTCATTACTGTAGGCAGAAAGGTTTGTAGTTGAACATGACTGATGATTGCTTGTTTCTTCAAGTAGGTTACATAGCACCTTTCAGTACTATGAAACAAGTCAGTATAGATAAAACTTCTGCTTCTTTATCACTTTGACTTTTCAATGCTATATGACTCAAGCATATGGTATCTTTAGCAGTAGGGTTTCATTGTCAAATGCTTGAGAATAGCCGAGAGCAGCAGCCGTACCATATAATGCTTTAGTGTTATGTTGGACCTAATTGGCAAGAACTCCAAAAGAAGTAATTTACATGTGCAGCAGAGTTTTTATTTGTTACTTTTTGGTGTCTATTAGGGGCATTGTTCCTCTGTTTAAGAATAACTCCTTTTAAATTCTGCCTCTCTCTTTCCATACTGTCTAGTTCTCTTTCCATGTTTGTGTTTGTATTGCTCTGTGTATGAGTGTATGTTAGTGATATGAAAGTAAATTTACATGTCTTTTTCAGAAGATCTTTTACTTTTTATTTATTTCTTTCACTTCTCCCTCTTATAGCCTACCTCCACTGCCCCATCCCAGTTTAAACCCACTTGGCCCATTTTTCCTTTGCTAGCTGTGCATTCTATCTCTGCTCTATTCATAGCCATTCCCATGGCACTTCATAATTTCATAAACATTATGAGTCTCACAATTGAAGCACGTATGTGAAGATTTAACACCAACAATCACAGGGACAGAAAATGTGTGATGTTTATCTTCCTTCATCCGGGTTAACTTTGTAAAAAAAAAAAAAAAAACTATTTCCAACTCCATCTGCTTAGTTGAAATTTAAATAGTTTCATTTTTTTCAGTATCTTAATAACATTACCCTGCATAAGTATAACAATTTTCATTATTCATTCATCAGTTGATGCAAATCTAGGGTGCTTCAAATTTCTGGCTATTGTAAATATGATCACAATAAACATGGGTTAGCAGATGTCTCTAGACTAGGCTATGGAGATATGGAAGTGGTACTGCTGGATCATCTGATATATCCAGAGTTACCTTTTGAGTAACCTCTGTACTGATTTACAAAATGGTTGTACCAGTTTTCATTTCCTCAAATATTAAAATGAAGTTCACTTTTCTGAATATCAATGAAAACGTGCCATTTTTTGTTGTGTTTTGTTTTCTAATCCTAAGCAGTTTGACTGGGGTGAGATGAAATTAGACAGAAGTTGTAATTTGTATTTCTTCAATAGCTAAGTATGTGTACTAACCATTTTTGTTTTATTTTTTGATAATTCACTACTTAGTTCTGTGTCCCATGATTAATATTTAAAATATAAACACATAACAACTCTCTTCTTTCTCTTTCCTGGCACTTCATTTCCACTTACTTAACTGTCTTAAATTGTTTATCTTTCTTTTTTGTTAACATTATTGCATATATACATATATATTTATATATTCCCATAAATATTTCAATATAAGCTGCTGAGTTGATGTGGCATTTAATATATAAATATTATTACAGGGCAGACCACTTCATTTTGGATATCCAATTAGGAGGCCCACACCTGGGAAAGAATAATACTCCCTCTCTCAACAGTTAATAGTTTCATGTAGTACTTTGTCTAGGGTTAGATTCTCATTAGACCCCCTCTCCTAACTTATGTTAGTGTGTGTACTGGCCATGTTTTCTCCTTCACTTCAAAACTGACACAACTTGCAGGGCTCAGGGTCTCTCTACCCTGTCAGCTGTTAATTTGGGTTTCCAGCTCTGTATGATACTTTCCTTTGAGGGCCAGGTCTCCTCTTCCAGGCCTTTGTGGTTACAGTTGGTGACTACCCTACTGTCTCCAATAGTCTTGATTACAGAGCTGCTCTCCAGTGTAGATGACAAGCACTCCCCATTCTGTCTATTTCCTCAAGGCTGAGGTCATCACAGGATCATCAGGTTCTCCGAGTCAGGCTAAAATAATGTCTACAAGGGCATTTCCTGGGAGGAAGGGTTGTGTCTGTGAGCATATTGTGTGGTTATGTCCATGAGGGACTTGCCGAGGGGTGAACCTGAAGTTTGCTGTGCTTGAAGAGATGAATGGAGGAATTTTTGCTTGGATTTCTTCAGGGAGAAGGTGTGCCTAATAAGAAATTGACAGGCTTTACAGAGCAAGGCAGGAAGGCATGGTTGCACAAGATCACAGGTCCTGCTCACCTACTCAGCTCTTGTCTTGTCTGTCTGGGAATACCAGTGGAGCGGAAGGACGTTTTTCAGAGCACACTCCTCCTTCATACTTACATCCATGGAACTAGTCCCTGGAGATCCCTGGCAATGAGTCTTACTAAGCAAGGAGTCAACCAAGTCTGATGATGAAACCCATAGGTGGAAGTCATACTGCTGCTGCTGTAGCTGTCAGGTGTTGGGGGATGCCTGGAAGAGCCCAGGAACAACTGGCCACAGAGTTAGAGGTGACCTCTGATGCAGAGAAAGTGAGGAAGGTGGATACCTGCCTTTTTAAAGGGACTTGTCACTACCAGATTGCCTTCCTATTCCTTAGTCTGTAAGACACTTTCCAGATCCTTCTTTGAGCCCAACTACCTTCTAAATTCTTCCTGGATCCCAGCTGCTTTACAAAGCCTTCCATAGGACCATTACTGCCTTGTGAGCCATTAGAAATTGCTGGCGTTAGGCATAAAAGATTGCTTAGCCATTAATGACTACGTTCACATTCAAAAAATTTAAGAAGTTACTAAAGTATTGAATTTTCCTTGGGTACTCTGGCAAATCCCCATAGGAGATCTACTCAGTAAAAATGGAAATGTTTTGAGGAAGACACACTTATAACTGTTGTTTTGAGGCATATGCTGTTTTGTATTAAAAAACTATTTATATTGTCTATCATCACAATTATGGAGGTTATATTATATATTTTATATTATAAATTTTTCCTGTTTCTATAGAAAGGGTTTGGGTCTCTTAATAAGGACAACGGTAATTGCAGATACAATGGCAAAGACCCACTAAACAACTGACAACAGTGCTAGAGATGAAGTGGTGGTAAAGAAAAAAAATTTGTGAGAGAGAAGATAGATATGCATTGCTAGTATAACCAACGTTATACTTTATTATGCTGTTAGTCACTGCACAAGGTTTGTATCTAACTATAGTCCTAAGCCTGTTTCCCTAAAGAAAATCATCTGTGCAATGTATTTTAGCTGACGTCATGTCCAATCTAGAAAAGACTTCTCTGGAGGGTCAGGATCCTGGTGGAAACACTCTGACCACAAAGCAGGTCAAGGTCACATATCTCCAAAGGCACAGAGTTGAGCAATACTCTTAGTCTCTGCTTTTACACTGTCCACTGGGCCTCATGGGATTTTAGGTCTGTCTGGTTATCGTCAGTGATTGCTGCCACTGAATTCTAGTTATTAGGTGCAGTTTTGCATGTAGTGAAGTTCCTGACTAAGCCATTTTTGCACATCTAAAAGACATTCTTTTTATTTACTAAGCTCATTACAATGTTTCAGATTCACATATGATTGGCCATGAATAATAAATAATACACCAGGATTCCTTGAAATTAATAATGGAAAGACTTTTTCTTGGGTGAATGAAAGAAGGGGAAAATTAAAATTTTACCCTTCAAAAGTTACTGGAAACAGTTATTAAAACAGATATCTCAAAAATGTACTAGGTATTAAAGAAATGCCTCACTTCTTCTGTGTGTAAGTAGAGGACAGAAAGCAACCTTGTCATTTTTTCCCACATTGGGTTATATATAAACTCAATACCTCATGTAATCTATCATGAGTCCTTGGGTGGACCCACTCAGAATTTCACGTTCTTATAAGTAATGATATCGAAACAAACTTATACTTTTAGTCTTTCTCGGTAGTATGGGTTCATTGTTTCCTCATATAGGAGAACAAATCATACTTCTTTGTGAACTTAGTGCCTGTGGTAGTCCAAATGTAATTGGCACCAATAAGCTCACAGGGAATGGCACCATTAGGAGGTGTGTCGTTATTACAGTAGGTATGGCCTTCTTGGAGGAAGTGTGTTATTGTGGGGGTGGGCTTTGAGGTCTCATATATGCTTAAGCCACACCCCATGTCATAGAACACTTCCTTTAGTCTACTGCTCAAGTTTTACAGTGCCCAGTTCCTTCTCCAGCACCATGTCTGCATGAACAACACCATGTTGCACCATGATGATAATAAACACTATCTCTAAAATTCTGAGTCACCCCAATGAAATTATTTTTCTTTTGTGTGTGTGTGTGAGAGAGAGACTTTTTTTAATTTATTAAAGATTTCTGTCTCTTCCCCATGAAATGATTTTTCTTTATAGGAGTTGCCATAGTCATGGATGTCTCTTCACAGCAATAGAAACCTTAATTAAGAAAAAAATATTATGAGAACACTGTTAATTCTACTTTTGATACAATTGTTTTACACATGGACTTGCATTGTGTTTCCTTCATGTGTTACTAATAGAAAACCTATTAATCCAGATAGCCATTCTGTATTTCATGTAACATGCAATAACAGCTATTTAGTCTCAATGTTTTGATAGTATAATGAATAATACTATAATTGTGTATCAACAAACTTCTTTTAGTTTTTAATCTTAGTAATTAAAAAAGAGTGGTATTCCAAAACATTCAATACAATATTTGAAAATTTCTAACAATTTGTAAGATATTCTTAAAAATTCATTTGGTTGGTGAGTAAGTTTGGTTCTGAGGAAGTAGGCCTGAACCAGGTAGGTCCTCTGCAGGTTCTGGAACACCCAAGTCTGGGACCTCAAAGAGAGTACAAGGGAGTCAGATACTTTTGCAGTACCAACCCCAAGCCAGAGACCTCCACAGGAGCAGACTCAGACCAGTGACACTTACAGAAACAAGTCTGAGCTGGCAGTCTAGGTCAAAGCAGGCCTGCAACAGTGAACATCACTGTAGCAGGACTTAGCCATCAACCTAGGCCAGAACATGACATCACAAGAACAGGAATGAATCAGCAATCTGGGCCTGAGCAGGTCTGGGATGATGAATTCCTTGGGAGCAAGAGCAGATCCAGACCAGGGACATTTGTGGAAGCAGGACTGGACTGGCCACCTATACCAGAACAGGCCAGAGGAGGTGAGCTCCATGGGAGCAGAACGGATTTAGACCAGGGACATTTGCAGAGACAGAACTGAGCCAGTGACCTGGACCAGAGCAGACCTGAGACAGCAAACTCCACAGAAGCAAGTACAAAGAAGCAACTGCTGAGTGAGTGGACCAGAGCCAGAGACTGCTGTGGTCTGGGTGTGAATCTGAGACCTTCAAGGGAGAGTAGACCTGAGCCAGGACCCCTTGCAGGTCTGGGCATGAATCTGGGACCTCTGAGGAACTAGGCCTGAGTCAGGTCCTCTGTGGGTTTGGGTGTCAGTTTGAGACCTCAAAGGAAGTAGTGAGAAACAAGAAACCTTTGTGGGGCCCAGGTGTGAGTCTGTGACCTCTGAGGATGTAGGTCTTCTGCAGGTCTGGGTGCATGCAAATCTGGGATTTCCAGGGGAGAAGATCAGAACCAGAGACCGTTGCAGGACTAATCCCAAGCCAGGGACCTCCACAGGAGAAGATTCAGACCAGGGACATTAACAGAAACAGATCTGAGCCAGCAACCCAGGCTAGCACAGGCCTGAGACAGCAGCCTCCACAAGAGTGGAGCAAAGCCAGGGAGTGCTGAATGACCTCAAAGAACACGGAGTGACCAATGGGGTAATTAGAACCATGGCATTGACTGTACCACAAGAAAAAAATCACCTGAGCACCTAGAAGATTAACCACTAGAGTCACAGGCAGCCCCAACCACACCAATTAGAGGAAAAGATGACTAGACAAAGTAAGAACACACGCAACACCACAAAGAGCAACATGACACCAGTAAAATCTAGAGACCCTACAACAGCAAGACTTAACAACCAAATATAGATGAAACAAAGAAAATGATCTAAAAAATAACTTCAGGAGAATGTTTAAGACTCTTAAAGAGGAAATGAGAAATTTCCTCAAAGAAATGGAGGAAAAGACAAACAAAAAATTGGAAGACAACAACAAATCCCTTAAAGAAAATCAAGAAAAAGCAATCAATCATTTGAAAGAAACTATACAAGACTTGAAAACTGAAATAGAGACAATAAAGAAAACACAAACTGGGGTAATTATAGAAACAGAAATCATGAAAAAACAATCAGGAACCACAAATGCAAATATAAATAGAAGAATACAAAAGATTGAAGAGAGAATCTCAAGCACTGAAGATACAATAGAGGAAATAGACTCATCACTGAAAGAAAACATTAAATCTGACAAAAGCTCCAGGAAATATGGGACAAAATGAAAAGACTAAACCTAAGAATAATAGGTATAGAAGAAGGAGGAAATGTTCAACTCAAAAGCACAGAAAATATATTTAACAAAATCATAGAAAAAAACCTTTCCCTACCCAAAGAAAGATATGCCTATGAAGATTCAAAAAGCATAAAGAACAAGTAGACTGGATCAAAAAAAGTTTCCTCACCACATAATATTCAAAACACTAAACATACAGAATAAAGAAAGAATAGTAAGATCGGCAAAAGAAAAAAGTCCACGTAACATATAAAGGAAGACCTATCACCATTACACCTGACATCTCAAGGGAGGCAATGAAAGCCAGAAGGTCATGTTCAAGGTTTATGAAGATATTAAGAGACCATGAATGCCAGCCTAGACTACTATACCCAGCAAAACTTTCAATCACCATAGAAGGACAAAATATGATAATCCATGGGGGAAAAACAGATTTAAACAATACCTAGCCACAAACCCAGCCCCACATGAAGTACTAGAAGCAAAACTCCAACCCAACGAGTTTTGGCTGTATCAAAACAAAACAAAACAAAAACCACAGACAATGGATGGTTTCACAGGAGCAAATACAAAAGAAAGGAAAAACACACAAATTAACATAACTAACAATGAGAAGTAAATTAACAGAAGATATCAAGCATTGGTCATTAATATATTTTTATATTAATAACTCAACTCACCTGTAAAAAGACACAGACTAACGGGTTGGATACGAAAAGAGAAACCATCCTTCTCCTGCATACAAGAAACACAACTCAACCTCAAAGACAGACATCGCCTCAGAGTAAAGGGTTGGGAAAAAATATTTCCAACCAAATGGACATAAGAAACAAGCTGGTGGAGCTAACCTAATATCTAACAAAATAGACTTCAAACTAAAATAAATCAAAAGAGACAAAGAAGGATGTTTCATATTAGTCACTGGGAAAAAAAATCCATCAAGAGGAAATCTCAATCCTGAACATCTATGCCCCAAATACAAGGGCACTCTCATATGTAAAAGAAAGACTTCTAAAGCTTACATCATACATTAAACCACACACAGAAATAGTGGGAGACTTCAACACTCCACTTTCACCACTGAACAGGTCAGTCAGACAAAATATTAACAGAGGAATAAGGGAACTAACAGATGTTATGACTCAAATGGACTTAATAAACATCTATAGAATCTTCCATCCAAACAGAAAAAAAATCCCTTCTTCTTAGCACCTCATAGAACCTTTTTAAAAATTGGCCATGTACTCAGTAACAAAACAAACCTCAACAGATACAAAAAAAAAAATTAAAATAACCCTTGATGGTGTAAGTCGCAAACAATGCCACACCAGTTTGGAATTACGATTAATAGGGTGGTGTTTATTTAAAGGGGAATAACCGTCCCAGACAACAGCCCTCTGTGCAATCAGGAAGGAGCCTAGTTGCCTGAAACGGAGCAGGAAGTGAAGAGAAGTGAGAAGGGAAGTAGCTGCTTTTGTAAAGGCCCAATGGTCTGGTATCTCAGCGGCTATAGGCTGGAGGAGTGGAAGGACCTCTGGCAACAAACCCTATGTGTCTTATCAGATCACCATGGCTTAACACTATAAATCAACAGTAATACTAATTCCAGAAAACCAACAAATACATGGAAACTGGGCAATGCTCACCTCATCAATGGGTCAAGGAAGAAATAAAGGGAGAAATTAAAGACTTCCTAAAATTCAATGAAAATGACCACACAACATCCCCGTATTTATGGGACACAATGAAAACAGTGTTAAGAGAAAAGTTGATAGCACTAAATCCCTACATAAAGAAGCTGAACAAAATCTCACACTAGTGAATTAACAGAACATTTGAAAACTTTAGAACAAAAAGAAGCAAACTCACCAGAGAAATAGCAGGAAATAATCAAATTGAGAGCTGAAATCAACAAAATAGAAAGAAAGAAAACAATACAAAGAATCAATGAGACAAAGAGTTGGTTCTTCGAGAAAATAAACAAAATAGACAATCCTTTATTCAAACCAACTAAAAGGCAGAGAGAGAATGTCCAAATTAACAAAATCAGAAATGACAAAGGGGACATAGCAACAGACACAGAGGAAATACAGAGAATCATCAGGTCATATTCTGAAAACCTGTACTCCACAAAATTGTAGCTTAAAGGAAATGGACAACTTTCTGTATAAGTATCACTTCCCAAAATTAAATCAAGACCAGATAAACAAATTAAAGAGACCTATAACTTTTGAAGAAATAGAAACGGTCATCAAAATTCTTCCAACCAAAAAAAAAAGGGGGGGCCAGGACCACATTGTTTTAGCTCAAAATTCCACAAGTTTTCCAAAGAAGAACTAACACCACCCCTCAAATTGTTCCACACAGTAGAAACTTTGCCAAACTCTTTTTATGAGACTGCAATTACCCTGATACTCAAACCACATAAAGATATTAGTTAGAAGGAAAACTACAGGCCAATCTCACTCATGAACATTGATGTAAAAATACTAAATAAAATACTGGCATTAACATCCTGCTCACTGTGTAGACCAAACTAGCTTGAATTCAAAGACTTCTGCCTGGCTCTGTTACCATGTTTGTCCATGTTCATTTCTGGGAATAATTTGACAGGGACCTGTGACTGTAAGAGAAATTGTTCTTAAACTCTGTGCACTTTGTTTTTAAGTTTTATTATTCTTTTCATTGTGTGTGTGTGTGAGAGAGAGAGAGAGAGAGAGAGAGAGACAGAGACAGAGAGAGACAGAGAGAGAGACAGAGAGAGAGACAGAGAGAATAGCACACATTTTCCTCAAAGTGATCTTTCTGCATCTGCTTCTTGCATGCTACTATGATAGGCTTGCATACCCTTTATGGCTCAAGTTGGCAGTTTTCAAACTATTGAGTGAGACTTGTGAATGGAGAGACAAGAATAGCTTTCTGTAGAAAGATGAAGGAGTCAGAGACACAACCTCATGCTGTGTTATTGCAAACTATTTGTTTATAGGAACCTTTACTGAGGTTAATTAGGGACACATTTAAGAAGAGGATTTCAGGATAGGTCAATACAAATCAGTTATTTTATTTTGAGACAGGGTCTCTGTATTTTTGACTGTCCTGAACTAAGAATGTAGATGAGTTTGGCACCAAAAATCCCAGAATTCTAGGTTCCCCTCTGCTAAAGTATTGAAATAAAAGAGGTAGGTCACATCATCCATCTTGTAATTTTATTTTGTATTTACTTATGACTAGTTTGTACTTGTGTGCTCATTTATGTGTAGAAATGTGTGTATGTGTGTCACGGTATGGGTGTAAAAGTCAGAGAATAACGTTAGATGTTGGTACTTTCCCGTTAAGCATATTTGAGACGGGGTCTCTTGTTTGTTATCACATGTTTACAGCTTGCAGGATTTTTCATGTCTCCCTTTTATCTTGCCTTAAAAGCATTGGATTATAGGCACACACTTTTGCAACTTGCTTTATACTGCAGAAGTAAATAGATAGCTACAAAGTGAGTTACTTTGTCTGTTAATACATTTTCTCAGTCCAAAAGTTTATTAAGAAGAGATTTTTGGAGCGAGTCTGTTTTGAGACATAGTTTCAATTTCTATCCTGGTCTGGACTGGAACTCACTATGTAGTAGATATGCTAGACCTGGAACTTGCATAGATCCATGTGCCTCTGCCTCATGTGACCATATCTGGCTAAAACGAGATGTTTAGCATGGATTTAGCACAGATATGAGTAGAAGGAAAGGACTTTTAGAAAGTGTTGTCTGGTGGGGGTTAGCTACACTTAAGAATTGACAAAGTCATGTATACAGTTCTGTTGACTATGTAAGTTCCACTGCAATGGTTTCTTATAGAGTCTCTCTTTTTTTCTCCTTCTCCCCCCCCCCCCCTCTCTCTCTCTCTCTCTCTCTCTCTCTCTCTCTCTCTCTCTCTCTCTCTCTCTCTCTCTCTCTCTCTCTCCTCTTTGGTAACAAAATCACATGTCAGTTACTGAAGTTTGTTGGGTATGATTCTGATTTAATAGGGTAATTGCATGCATGGGTCAGAAGAGTTCTTCACTGTGCTTTACTCTACATGGAGTTCATAATCCTGCCCTGAAGTTCCTAAGAAGATTGCTTATCCTTCTTCTGGGAAAGGAGTAAGTCCATACTCAAAAGGTTTTATATACTTTGGCCTCAAACTTGGCTCAGTGGAATTTGAGATATCACTAAAAAAAGGAATATTGTCCCTGTCTACACAGGCAGTCTGCACAGCAAATTTTATTAATTTATTATTTTGTGTGATGATTAATATTGATTTTAATCTTAATTAGATATAGAATCTGCCAAGGGACAATACTCCTGGCACATCTGAGAGGACTTATCTAGATCTTATTATTCTCTGGGATGGGCTTGTGAGGGAGGATCAAGTATATAAGGTTCATTGAGATGGGAAGATTATTCTTTCAGAAGTGATATGACCACTCAATTCATTTGATTTGGTACTGAAGTATGCTAATCGCCAACATTCATCACTGTTTGCTTTCTCACAGTGGATACAGAGTTATCAGCTACCATTACCTGCCACCATGGCTACATCTTATAGATATTTTTTTTATTTGCTTTTAAAATTTTACCTTTTTGGTGTCTGCACGTTCATTCCATGACACTTAATAAATTTGAATAAGATGTCACCAAAGTCACATACGAGGTCATAAACAAAGGATAGAGCCTATAGTTCGCGATTCTAGAGAAGCTAAATAAGAAGGTGAACCCAAAGAAAAACATATATTTATCCTCCTGGATATTGGAAGTAGACAAGATCGCTGGGGAAAAGTTGGGAGCATGGAGGAGGGGGTGGGTGGAGGGAAGGGGATATGGGGAGAGAGAAGGGGAGAAGGGGAAGATGGGGAGAGCTTGGGAGAATGAGATGGTTAAAATGGAGGAAGGGTTGATATGGGAACAGGGAAGAAGGTATCTTAGTTAAGGGAGCCATTTTAGGGTTGGCAAGAGACTTGGCTCTAGAGGGGTTCCCAGGTGTCCAAGGAGATGTCCCTAGCTAGGTCCTTGGGCAGCAGAGGAGAGTGTGCCTGAACTGGCCTTCTCCCATAGCCACACTGATGAATATCTTTCATATCACCATAAAACCTTCATCTGACGATGGATGGACATAGAGACAGAGACCCACCTTGGAGCACTGGACTGAGCTCCCAGGTCCAAATGAAGAACAGAAGGAGGGAGAACATGAGGAAGGAAGTCAAGACTGCGAGGGATGCGTCCACCCACCGAGACGGTGGGACTGATCTAATGGGAGCTCACCAAGGCCAGCTGGACTGGGACTGAACAAGCATGTGATCAAACCAGACTCTCTGAATGTGGCTGACAATGAGGGCTGACTGAGAAGCCAATGAAAATGGCACCAGGTTTTGATTCTACTGCATGTACTGCCTTTTTGGGAGCCTAGTCTGTTTGGATACACACATTCCTAGACCTGGATGGAGGGGGAAGGGCCTTGGACTTACCACAGGGCAGTGCACCCTGACTTCTCTTAGGACTGGAGAGGGAGGGTGGAGAATGGGAGGGAAATGGGAGAATGGGAGGAGGTGGAAATTTTAAATAAATAAATAAATTTAAAAAATACAAATGAAATGCCACCACACATGACATTTATATAGTGTCAGGGTCTCAGGGGATGAGGAGGAGACTTTGCCCTGCTGCTGATTTCATGGAGCTAATATCTTTCTGCCTCTTCCCTGCTCCCATTTTTCATTTCAGAGCTCTTGTTACTTGACTGAGGGTAAGTCAAGCTTGTTAGAGGCTACAAACACTAACTTCAAGACAGGGAATAGGAACACTTCACCAGACTCTACCCAGTGTTCCATGAAGTTACATGTCATTAGGGCTAAATTTTATACAGGTTGTATACTCAGAAGACAGAAATACCCCCTTTTATAATAAAATACCAACAGTCAGCAAACCTGGTGGTGGTCATCCTTTGTAAGCAAGGACAGCTGATCATAGGATGGTGCTAATGTTTGTGCTTAAATAATGCTGACCAACAAGAATCCAAACAAATAAAGCTGAATAGAAACTGTGTATAAGATTATGTAATAAATTCATATTTGCTTGGTACAGTCTGTTAAACTGAAATTCAGAGAAAACACAAGAGAGTCTTCATATAATACATGGCATCACTACAATAACCATGCTTTTTGTTAATATTAGGTGTATGTAGGCAATACAAAGAAACAGTTAACACCTAATAAATTATACAGCTTAACTAATGGAACTCTCTTAAAAGTATGATGTTCCTGTTTAGTGTAGAGAGATCTTTACACAGAGGCTTAGAGGCTCCCCTGCCCCCAGCTAAATTCTATTTTTTAACTATGTACTATGTTTTATATCACCAATTCTACTCTCCTACATCACTGCTGAGTAGTGGAGAGCTACCCAGTACACAAGATCCAATTTATAATCTTCTCAAAATTAACTCCAAGTGGATCTTACACATAAATGTCAAAGTTCAGAATTTCTACTAGATACTTGAGTTTTGAACCTGTCTAGGTCTTAGGAGGTTTTTCTGAGGCCCTGGTGTATAGAGTGGGAGAAAATAGTTCCTTCTCTGAAACTAGGAATATGCTTGTGAGAGCTGATAAAGGTCTGGGACCCTGGCCTTTGGGAAAGGGTTGTTTCATATCCTGAGAACCATCTCTTTCCACACTTGGGACTGTGGTTATCAAGCCCGTGGCCACTGTGGACTTTGTCTATAATGTTCTAGAGATATCCTGTGTTTCTCTTATGCAATGTTATCTGAATTGCCTGCTTCCTTCTCTCAAAATGAACCCACTGGTTTATATTAACAAGACACTTGCTGAGGAATTTTCTGCAAATCTCTAGCTAAACTGGATAGTTCTGTTCTACAGGTTTAAGTCAGGACTGTGCTGTGTCCCTTCGCCTCACCAGGTCTTGTCACTCAAACCTCACTAACCAATCAGGGCCTTGAGCCAGTCAGATGGGCGGGTTCTTCTTCCGGGACCTAGCTTTCAGGCTCAGCTTCCCTGCTGAGCAAGTCGGAAGTTGTGCCCTGTGCTGCTCTGTGGGATCCTTTGTGGGTAGAGCACTCGGCACCCGTGCCAGGGTGAGCAAGGGGCTTCTGTGCCCAGACGGGAAGGAGTGGCCGGCCATGGTGAGTGAGGGGCTTCTGTTCCCAGCGGCCTGCTGAGCAGCAGGAGCCAGGTGGTGGGTCCTTCCTGGGACTGGGTAAGAGCTAGCGGCCAGATGCAGAGTTCCGCAGGGTCCAGCGTGGTCCTGCGTGGTCCCGCTTGTCCCACATGTACCTTTCTTGCCCTGCCTGTCCCGCATATTCCTTCCCGGCCCTACGTGTCCTATGTGGTCCTTGCAACTTCCTGGGCTTGGGCGGCACTTGACTCTGTGGGCTGTGTCTGTGCAGCTCACAGGGAGCAAGACTTAGAAATATCGTTGTAGTTGCTGTCACTGAAATGCTAGCACCCGTAGTGCTTGTATTGTTACTATGGAAGGCAAATTTGTCAATCTCAGAAAGCCCTGATTGTTAGGATTCAGTCATTATGCTGGCCTGTCCCCTGGCTGGGTGCATTCAGGCAGAACACTGGCCAACCCAGAGTCCATACTGTTAGGTCAGTGTGTGGTCTGTAGGCAGGCACCAAAAGCCCCTTTAAGAGATAAGCTCCGCCCACTCCAACTTCCTTTCTGCTATTTCTCTGAAGAAGTAGATGGTCTTTGAGCAGTATTTCTCTGTCACTCACTCTGATGGTCTCTCTCTCTCTCTCTCTCTCTCTCTCTCTCTCTCTCTCTCTCTCTCTCTCTCCTCTCTCTCTCTGTCTTCCCATGAGGCAGCTCTGCACTCCCCTTCTCTCTCCCTTTGCTCCCTTCCCACCTTCTCCCAATAAAACTCTTCATGTATGTGAGATCTGCATGGCTTGTCTGTCATCCACCTTGGGACTCTTTGGACCTGCCAAAGTCCCTCTTGTGCTGTATCTTAACACTGGTCTGTCTGGTATCTTCTAGAAGCTCTGCACTTGTAAAATTTAACATTTAGGTTTCGGATCTATCCTAGTGAATATCCATAGTTAATTTTATGGAACTGGTAAACAGTATCCCCTGTGGAGAGCAGCACTCCACTGCTAAACTGTGGTGTAGAAGAGCAGAATGGATGGAAATAGAATTGATGGTATAAGGAGTTACCCATTCTTAGGAGACAGTAAGCCACAAAGTAGAATTAAGCCAAGGGAGGACTGTCTTCCAGATATGGCAAAGATAAGTAGTATGCTAACCATGGCTGTTAGAGATTAGTATGATAAGTTGCAAATATTTGTTCCCCAGGATTAACCAGCCATTAAACACTATTCCCATAACAAGGAGACAACCCTTGATTTACAGCCAGCCAAAAAGGTCTCCCTATTCCCTGCTCCCCTGTCAAAGAACAGGCCTTTAGCATGCTGCTGAAGGGGCAATTACAGGGTCACAAACATCATTATTACGTGCTGGTGTGCCATAAAGGATGTATTAAGTCTCTCTGCATCTCTGGTATTTTTGAAAGGTGGTTTTGAGTCAGGGTTTCATATGTAGATTGAGGTGGACTTGAACCCTTTCTGTATCCCCACTGAGCATTCCCCTTTGTTATGCTCCAAACTAACCACCGTCAATTCTTGGATTACAGGTCTGTAGCTTCGCAGAGTTCTAAAGTGATTGGTTTGAGTCACATACTGAGCTGTCCATTGCAGTAACAGGAAAAGGGGAAAATGATTTGTGTGTGGAGCATGGCATCTCCCTTCAGACCAGAAGAAGAGGTGTACTGTGTACATTGTAAGGACAAACAGCCTAGGCAATAGCTAGGTCATGGCCGGAAGTTTAAGGTAGTGAGATGCAGATGTCTTCATCGTAAGAAAGAACCTGCTGGGGCAGTGTGAGTGGCTCTCTGTGTAATTTAACTCCTTGTTTTAATCCTTCCATGTGAATGCAGATAGACAGAATTGGTGGGTGTACAATTTAGGGAGAGTAATTTGAAGTACTGATTATTCAGTGTGCATTTAGGGATCTCTCCTGTGCAAATATGGGCAGTCATGGTTGATACAGTGAAGTCAGCTCAGAGATTTGAGCCACAGGTCATTGACTTTATCTCCATGTGTCAGTTTATAGCACCCAGCAGTTAACACTTTACATGGCACAAAGTCATACAATGTCTTATAACGGTATTCTCTCTAGCAGCAAAGCACCAACTCTGTTGCAAAGTCAGTATAGCTAAGTGCTCTTCCAATTAATTCTATCATTTTAAAAAGTCAATTATTCATTTAAAAAAGTCAATTATTTGTATCTTTTTTAAACTTCACTTTCTTTAAATGCATTACAGTGCCAATCTCTATATGTATCTATTTTCCAATGTTACCCAGCCATTAATAATTTCGTTCCATTTTTTTCTTAGTTGCTATTTTTTGATTCATTTATTTATAATAGTTTACAGAGCAGTGGTTCTCAACCTGAGGGGTTGAGGCTCCCTTTACAGGGAACATGTGACCCTATCAGAAGAGTGGCCAACGACCATCAGAATACACAGATATTTTTAGTATAATTTATAACAGTAGCAAAATTTTAGTTATGAAGTAGCAGTGAAAATAATTTTCTAGTAGGCAGTCACCACCTCATAAGGAATGGTATTACTGTGTGACATTAGGAAGCTTGAGAACCACTGGTTTAGATCAATGTCTCCTGTAGCTCAGGCTTGCCTCACACTATATAATTGAGAATTGATTTGAACACCTAATCCTGCCTGGGCTACACAATGCTGGAAAGACTCTTTCCATGCTGGTCCTTGATTGAGAAGGAAAAGTAGGCCAGTGAATGAAGAGCCTCCAACTTCTGTAGATTTCATTGTGAGTTTACAAATGAAGACCTGTGTAAGAATTGAGTCCCCCGGCCATCTGTAAACAGGTGTAGTCACAGCACAGAGAGGGGAGAAAGGAGCGTGAAACTTTTGTGCTGTAACAGGAGGAGGAACAGGAAAAGCTCTGGGAGGATGGAAGATTCTACTAAACTACAAATTTCCCAGATTAGGACTCTCTCTGACCTGTTGTGGAAGGACAGAGCTGGGAGGGCTTGTGTTATCTAAGTCTCATTTGATCTCTGCTCACACAGTAGCATCACTGCTAATGTTCTGAGGTCCATCCGGGAGGTCCTAACCAGTGAGGAACTTTGGGAAGTGCCAGTGGGAGGTAGCTTACAGGATCTTTCCTGGATTCTCCTTTGTTTCTGCTGTAGAGAACTATAAGAAAGACCATAGTCATGCCATGGTGAACATGGCCTCCAGCTTAGGAAGACCAGGTTGGCTGAGCTGCAGAGTCTGAGCTGCTGGGACTGGAATGGACCATGAGCCAGGCTGTTTCTGTTGGTCCCTTTGGTGACTTGGGCAGTGGTCCTTTGCCTCTGAGCCCTTGGCCTCTGACTGTGGATTCCCTGGGGAAGAGAAGGCTCTGCCACCCTTGAATGGGGGGCTATGATGCTTTCGATATCACTGCCCAGCGTGCACACACAGGCATTGTTTTTGTCACAATGGGAATCTGAGAAGAAAAAATGGACAGCAGAAGGTCTGGTTTCTAGAAGTGCTGAACATTGCATTTCACTTTCATGTTTGTCTTACAAATGTTTCAGGCAGTTTGGAAACTGCTAGAAAGGGAGTGAGTGATGGGGATCATCCTTTAGCAATGGAGCGCTTTAAGTTTCTGCTACTGTTAGCCACCATGGTATGATTCAGTGAAGTTCAGTGCCAGGATACAAAAGGAAATTCTGCAGAGGTATCTCAGATTTGCATGCTGTTGGGTAGGTGGATGGGACAGATGCCACATCTTGTGAATAATCCATGGGGTAGGAAGCAGATTAAATTATTCTTCTAAAGTGTTTTCTGTGTGGGTATCATTGGAACTTGGTTTGCCTTAAACCACAAGGAAGCATGAAGGGCTACAGAACAAGATCTGGCTGAGATCATCTCCCTTTTTGGAGAACTTTAGAGCCTATGTGGAATAAATATCAGTAGCAAGATGGTCAGAAACATAACATTTTAATGGTCACTTTGAGTTAATTTGTGGGTGTTGTGAAGTCAGTGTTTGATTTTCTATATACATAGAATCATAGATAGCTGGATAACATTGGTCAGTATGACACTTTTTTTGGCTGAGTTTCTTCTGATCTTTTGGTTAAAAGCTGATTATATTTTCCTGCATTATGTTTTGGCTTTTATTCTCTATCCTTTTTTATTGTTGATTACTGTAGTTTTGTGGTAAATATAAAAGTCATAGTGTGTCAATGTGTTTACTATCGTTTCATAATCCCATTGGGCATTCTGAGTGTTTCTACTTTGTGCGTAGCTTCGGGTCAACTTTCCTGTTATAAATTATTGGCCACGGTCTTTGGAGTGTATTCAGTTTATGGTGCAAATTTACCATATACAACTCTTTAATGTTGATGCATCATGTAACCAAGGATCATTTATATATTTAGGTTTTGTGCTTGTTGTTGTTAATCTGTGAAAGACTTTTGGTTTATTGGATAAACAGTATTATATCTGAGTTCTTGTCCCAACACCCACTTTGGAGCCTCATAACCATCTACTAGTGCTCCAGATTCAGGATAACCAACTCCTTTTTCCTTGTGTGTCACCTGTACATACATGGAAGTCATTCTCTTGAACACAAGTGTGAACATAAAAATGTGGGTACATTTACTCTCAAAAGTTATTTTTCTTAGAAAACATTTAGAGCAAAGCAAGTTGCTGTAGGTGTGTAATGCAAATCATTGGGATTCTTTAAAAATCTGTTATCTTGCATTTCATTTCAAAAAGTTTTCCTTTCCATACTGTGTGGCAGACTAAAACCCACATCAGTCATAGGAAACAATATGGTTTCTAAGTGATCCTGATTTTCATGAGCAAGAAGGTTGATATGCATAGTTAGCATTCCAAAAGTTATATTTTATTATGCTGATGGTCACCACACAAGGTTCATCTTCCAAATTCCTAGATATGGTCCTAAGTCTATTTCCCTAAGGCTGCTCACTTGTGTGACATATCTTAGTTGATGATCAGGTCCAGTCTCTAACAGAAGTCTCTAGTTCAAGAGTCTGCATTCTGGGAGAGATGCTCTAGTTGCAGGGCTCATCAAGGTGGCAGATGTTCAGAGCCCAGCATTCCTCTTGGTATCTGCTTATATACTGTCCTGTGGTTGACCTGTGGTTGTAGGACTGTGTCTGATCATCTTGAGTGAGTGAGATTCTGGGTTCTGGTTATCAGGTACAGCCTTGGATGTGGTAGTGTTCATGATTAAGTTGTTTTTGCATTATGAAAATGCTTTTTTTTTTTTTTGCCGGGTGGTGGTGGCGCACGCCTTTAATCCCAGCACTCGGGAGGCAGAGACAGGCGGATCTCTGTGAGTTTGAGACCAGCCTGGTCTACAAGAGCTAGTTCTAGGACAGGCTCCAAAACCACAGAGAAACCCTGTCTCAAAAAAAAAATGCTTTTTTTTTTAAACTATGCTCATTACATTTTATCCGCTAGTCCTTGATACATACAGTAAATATTTCAACTACTAATAGGCAAATAAATGCAGGCGAATAAATTTTAGGCACTAAAACATATAACTATTAAGTAAAATGGTCAAAACAATATAGATCACAGGATATTGTTTTGATCTGTCTGGCATATAGATATTTTCCTATTTTTTTTATTTTCTCTAGGTTTGGTATGTACCAAGTTGAAAACACATTCAGAACTAAAAAGAAATGCAATCACTTTCAGACATACATGTTGTAAAGGGGGACATAGCAATATTGAAACTGCAGGAACCTGAGCTAAGCTAATCACAGTAGATTATCTTCCTTACTTGCCTGGTGTCAAGTAGGTGCAAGTGGTTCATGGTCATGGGAGAGGTATTGTTCTTTTATTAGTTAAAAGAGCAACTAAGATTTCAGTAAGCTTCATAATGAGCTTCCAATATTGTTTCTTAGATCTTTGTATGTTAATATGAAAAAGAAAATGATGAACATAAAGCATCAGGAAGTCTGCTGAGTCTCCAGCGGCATCCATCTCTGGTTTGTGACTAATGTATAGATGCTCTCTTTTGTCAAAATGTCATTGACATTGTGGGGCAGAAGCAAAAATTTTGAATGCAACATTTCCTGAAGAAGTTTCTTTAGTCATGGTTTGCCCAGATATATCTGCCAGAATCATGCTTGGCTGGTTTGTTCCTTCTGGTATGGTAGTCGTCTATGGAGCTCATTGTTATAGTTCCTCTTAAGGTCAAGTTTATTAAACAAGCCCAAAAGAATCATAAGGAATTTATATGCGAAAGGGCCAATATTATATGTGCAAAAAGCCAAGAGCTCTCCTTTTTTCCCCAGTGGAATAATATCTATGTGGAGAAGCAAGTATAGTAAAATTGAAATATCCTATCAGTCACAACAAATAAAAAGCATTTTTTAAAAGTCCTTCCTCTCTTCAACAGAATTCTTGCAGCTCAGCTCAGTGCTTGGCTGTAAATCTCTACTTCTGTTTCCATCACTTACTGGATGAAGGCCCTCTTAAGAAAATTAGGGCAGTAACCAATCTGATTGTAGGAGATGGCCAATTCAGGAACCCTCTCCACTATTACTAGGGGTAGAAAGAACATTTGTAAGCTTGCTGACTATGGATATAGGCTATAGTGTTTCTTTTTTCTTTTTTGTAGAATCCATGCCCACACCAAGAGGTTTTCCTTGGGTTCAGTAGAGACTTATATATGGACATTTTCCCATAGAAAATGGCTGAGATATGTCAGTGTACTCATTGCAAAGTGAATCTTGATTAGATGCATTCTTCTCTTTATTTCTCTGAATAAGTTGTAGCAGATAATTTTAAGAGATCTGGTTGTCAACCGATAATTTCTTCAACTTTCCTGCTGTATATTTGTTAATATCTGCCAATGGTTGCTTTAATACATGAATTTCCAGATGAAGTCCAGTAAGTTCATGAGTAGTACCTAGTCCATTTCTGATATCTGCTGTATCTTGCTTGAAAAAGAACAGAGGAAACTATGCCATCTTCAGTTAAGGAGCCAGCCAACATAGCTGCAGCAACTATTGATTTATAAGGGCTTTCTGGAAGCAAATCTATTTCCTGAGGAGTAGGGAAGACTGGTATTCTACTGAATTCAGGCTCAGAGTAGAGTGCTTCAGGTGGGAGCCATGATTTGAGCTTGAAGGTAAATGAGATCTTTGGGATCCTAGGTATAATTATGTGATTTAGGTAGACTAAGGTCAGGAATTACCATGGACTCCCCAGTAACCATTGGTGGGGAAGGAGGGATGTTGAAAAGTGCCACCTTGTAGTGGGCTGTGAAGAATTTATTGTTCTCATCCTACCCTCCTTTTTCAATAATGCATGGTGTTTGGCTGCCTTCTTTGATTTCACAGAATTTCCACGTTATGGGGAAGACATAGCCTTCACCAAATTGGGGTCCTTTGTGCAGAGTTCCTGCATGTGATATATTGAATATGGCCTTATGGGTCACAAAGTGTCTAATGCCCCATTCCTTGAGCTGTGATAGTAGGAGAATCATGTAGAAATAATTGGGAAGTCCAGGTTATATATGCTTCCAGGGTTCCAGTTTGGAAAGGTCCATACCTGCTGTTTTCCGCCAATGTATGTTTCTGTAGTCTGACATTTTTAGGTGGTACTTGACACAGAGGAATCCTAGGATCTGGGGAATCCTCTAGTTGTACATTGTATCATGTCCATTCTTGGGTTAATGTAATTAATTTGGTAGCTGAAAAAAGTCCAGGCTGGAATTTCAACAGTCTGGGAACTAATGTTCCATATTTGGGGAGGAAAAAGTATGTGATGTTCCTGGTGTGGCTATCTGGAGGTATTGATGAGTCTTGTTTCGTTGTCATGTAGTGGCATTCAGGGTATAAACGCCACAAAAATTATTTTTTTTTGCAATCAAATTTTTGTTTTTTGGTTATAAAGGTGGGTTCCATTGTATCATTGATAATTAGTGGAATCCATTGTTCCTTTGGTTTTATAATTTTTCTTAAAGATGTAACAGTAAATGTAGTTGTCAAGTTGTAAATCTTCTGAGAATGGTGTATGATAAAGACTAAGGTCAATTAGGCTATTCCATTATCTTTTTTGCTATTTTGCTATTTTGTTGTTGGTGTATTAAACCTTGTATAGTGGTGGTCCAGTTGAAGTAGGAATCCTTAAAGGACTACAGGAAATTTGTACACATGAGCCCTTACAAGTCCAGTCTGAATTGGGTGATTGCATTGAGCGGTCAACCAGTATGCAAGAGTTGACATTAGTCAGTGCATCAGTCTTGTTTGCATTGGTTAATACCAATCCCAGAGATTCTCATATAGATCTCTATGTAAGAGTTGAGGCCTTTTGCATTAAAAATTGTAACAATATATAGGCCACGTCAGTACAAACTTTGGCTGTCTGTGGTAAGGTATAATCTGAGTTCTGTAGAACACTGTGCAGGCACAATGTGTCTGTGTGTCTGCATGGATTCTTATCAGGTGGTGAGGTTTCAAAACCATAAAGATGTGAAGGGTTTTGGCAGTGAGCCAAAACTCAATGGAAATCTGAATGTTGTGTCCCCAATGCTATAATTTCCATCCCATCATATAGGTAGAAAAATGAATTAGTTTCAGCCTTCCCTATCCATATGTCCATTATAGTATGGTAGGTTGGGGAGTTTGGCCACAAACACTACAGTCATGTTTGGCTTATTCCATTTTGGGTATAGTCCAAAAAGTAAATTTGTACATTTGCATCTATATGACAGTAGAACTGTATTTGAAGAGAGAAAATGCCTCCATCATTTTCTCCTATTACTGAGGTACAGTTCTGGTAATCTTGTGGGCTTTTTTGTTTTGTTTTGTTTTGTATGTGTGTGTGTGGCAGATGTTGATGTCACCCCAGTCAATGATGGCTCCTCATTTTGCTTCCAATCAGAATAATTGTATACATTTTTGTTTACAATCTCTGTAGTTTTATTGTCCTGGGTGCCAATCACAGAGTTGGTCTGCCATATGTTTGAGGCCAAAAATGCTGAGAGGAATTTTGTGTTTGGTGCTATTTTTATGTCTGACATCTCAAATCTATTCTTCCCTTGTTCTTCATAAGGTAGAGGGATGATTTAAGAGACATTTCTCCCAAGTTGAAATTGTAAAGGGCTGGTGCTTCTGTGATATTTCTCCAAATTGGTGTTAAATAGCATTTCAATGGGTTTCTTTTGTTAAAATTGGTATTTTTAGTGTCCTCTTGGTCATTGGTGACTATGGCTATCAAACTTGGTACAAATATGAACATTAGCCTTTCTCATTCATCACAATAGCTATATCAGACAGTATTTCCAGTTACTTCACAATGAACATATTGCACACAGAATGCATTCCTCGTGTATGTAAGTAAGGTTTGGGATTAAGTGTTCATGGGTTCTAGTATTCTGGTAGGAATCAATCCAAGGTGCAAGGATAAGTCACCAATATCATACTTTACTCTTGATTTATTTGTTATGATGGTTGTTTCATTCATTGTTCCTATTGCTATAGATATGGTTGTTGATGAAGGGTTTGAATTATCGGAGACCTCTTAGTTTCAGCCTCAGTGCCCCCTAAGGGTTCAGACAGGACGTTTTATGAAAGTAGGACAGGCTAAAGTGTAGTAGGAGGCTGTTTGCTAGTTACTGGCCACCCAGACCCAAAATAATCATACAAAAATTATATTAATTAAAGCACTGTTTGGCCTATTAGCTTGGGATCTTATTAACTAATCTTACATTTTAAATTAACCCATTTGTATTATTTTATATTTTAACACAAGGTTTGTGGTTTGCCACTAAGATTCTGGCAGACAGGCATCTTTTTCCTTTGGTGGCTACATGGCTTCTCTCTGACTCAACTGTTTTTTTTCTCTCCTCTATCTCTGCTTATAATTTTTGCCTTGCTATATTCTGTGCTGCCATAGACCCAAAGCAGCTTCTTTATTAACCAATGGTAATAAAAACATATTCACAGCATACAGAGGGCAATTCCACAACACTAAAGGGATCTGCGGGTGACTGAATCAGCTCATACATATCTTCCTCTCATATGTCTTTTTTCTTTCAATTATGTCTCCCTATTTCACAAGGTTTCTAGTTTATATTCCCACACAGACACAATTAGCAATTCTCTAGAAGTAGCAAGGATACCAGGCACACATTTTTCAGGACCAAGAAGAGAGATAAGGCTGATAAAGTGGGTGCCTGTTATCTTACTTTTGTCTCAAAGGTCCCATGATTGTGAAGCACCCAGGCACATCTGAAAAGGGGAAATAGAGGAAGGGGCTGTGATTTCTAAGAGGGGGAGAGGTAGTTTGTCTTTTAACCACCTCTGTGTGGTTAGTTAAAGCTAGAAGTTTGTAACTGATAAATGAAAACAAAAAACGAAAACAAACAGAAAACATGACCATCCTGTGAACTCTCTTCCTAGGTGGCTGGGAACAGAACCTCATAGTAGCCATGTCAACCTGCATAATCTACAGAAGGAAAATGGGCGGATGTTGTTCTGCATTAGCATTTTGTCAAATGTTAGCTGATTAAGGGGAACTGCTCAGACTTCGAGATAACATCTAAGGTGGCTAGATCAAAGGGGGGGAATTGTGGTAGTGTAAAATCCAGAGCCTGGCATTTTTAACTTTTTAGCCAAGTGGTGCTTTGTTCCTGCTCTTGCCCAAGTGAGAAGAATGTCTTTCTCTGGGGCCTTTTCAAGAATACAAGGTACCCAGTATATATTCTATATATCAAGATTATACACCCAAATGAAAAGTCCAGTTTAACCATGCATGAGGGAGTTATGCCTAAAACTTGATCTTACACACTGCTGGGGTTTCTTGCGGGAGGGACAAGTCGCACTATTGAAAACGGAGCTCCATGACTTCACAGGGGTTTTACAAAAATGACAGTGACTATTCAAAAGGCAAGTATCCCTAAATCTCTGCAAATATGATTTCCTGCACTGGAATGTTATCCACATGGGTTAGCCTAAGTGATTTTTGTCAGTTTCATTCTCATTGTATAATCCTGTGGACCAAAGCAATGATGACTCCAACTTTGACCATCTCAGTAGTATTGGTGATGGCGAAGCATGCAATGGTGTTGTTGCAGAGCCTGATCTTGACACACAGGGTAATCTTAAACTTATAGAATTCAACAGGGGATGTCAGAATGGCTAAAATCAAAAACACCAATGATAGCCTTTGCTGGAGAGGTTGTGGAGAAAGGGGTACACTCATCCATTGCTGGTGGGAATGCAAACTTGTGCAACCACTCTGGAAAGCAGTGTGGTGGTTTCTCAGAAAATTCGGGATCAACCTACCCCTGGACCCAGCAATACCACTCTTGGGAATATACCCAAGAGAGGCCTTATCATACAACAAAAATATATGCTCTACTATGTTCATAGCAGCATTGTTTGTGATAGCCAGAACCTGGAAACAACCTAGATGCCCTTCAATTGAA
>NW_026068125.1:3304387-3307341 GCF_014885135.2 Alexandromys fortis
CGTCCTCTCTCCATCATGTTTAACTGTGTGACTTTGACAAGTTATCTAACCTTTCTCTACCCCAGTCATTGTATCTGTAAGCAAGAGACTAAAGTAGTATTCATCAAAGGTATGCCATATGCAAAGCACTTGGAGTAAGGACAAGGACATATTATTAAACATGATGACTTTGGGTCCACATGGGACATTTGAGTGGAGGCATTTGTGTGTGTTTCACAGTTGGCGTAATGAAACCTATGCCAATTGAATAAAGGCTAGGTACACTGCTGAGAATCCTACCACACACATGACAGCCTATTCAAAACAAAGTATTATTCACTCCAAAATGTCAGGATTGCCAGGACTGAGAAGTCCTGTACTGAAGCATGATAAAAAATGTGGTTATTAATAGGAAAAATAACAATGATATTAGCAAGCTCTGACATAACACTTATAACTAGCTCCTATTCTCATTACTATTTGTGAGCCAATTTTAATTTTTACAAAACAAATAAATGAATAAACAAAACTATGAAAAAAAGAAGAATTCAACAGGGGAGTTCCAGTAACAGTGTCCTTGGTGTCTTGGCCCAACAACATAGTGTAGTTCCATCTTGTATTCTTTTTTATTTGCTTGTTAAAGATTTTATGAGGCATAGGGTGCAATTTGTTATGGTCCTGTCTTGCCATGTTTTATTTCCCTTTCTGTCTACGCAGAAGGTAAAATGCCCAGTTAGCACCAACACTGATTAAAGTAATACTAAGAATATTCCTATCTTTATGATAGTGCAAATACAATATAGGTATTGTAGATAGTCTAATTTTTTTTAGGTTTAGATTTACCATCTTATCTGTAGTAAAGATTATGTTGCCTGTTCCAGGTCCCTTTAAACTTGAGTATTCCTGTGTCTATAAACACATTTATGGGGAATTATACTGCATGGTCAGGAAATATCTGGTTGTTGTTCTGTCTCTAAGTATGACTTAATAGCTTCTTGTAAGGGAGAAGTTCTATTCAAACTTTGTCTAGTATTTAACTCATAGAATGCAATTTTAATAACTTTTTAAGGGTATCTTTGAGTTACAATAATTTGGTTTTAAACAGTCCTTTCCATCTTTGTATATTGTCAGCTGGAGTTGAATTATATGTTAAATGGAAGACCCACTGTATTTCCATAACATAGAAACACCTCTGGACTTTAGATGTGTCCATTGATGTAAATCAATAAGTTTTGGGCAGCCCTATCTGGCTGTCCAACACCAGAATGTTTATTTTGTTGCCGACTGGTCTTATCTATGACTTTCTCTAGTTAATCCAACCCTTATGCTTACATCTACTAGGGTGCAGTCATATAGGCCCCTGTGAGTATTCAAGGGTCCAATGAAATCTATTTGTAGCTTATAATTTAATTGTTTAGGAGACCGTGTTACAGCTGGTACTTGATGTTTGAATCTAGTTTTAAGTGCTGGACAAAGGTGCAGTCTTTAATGGTCTGTTTAGAGTCCTGCCATGTTCCTTTCATCAAATCATTAAAACAGCACTTTGTGTGCCTGTATATTCCAATATTTTATATAATCTTAGGAATTCTTTTTTAGGAATTCTGCTAACATTCTTAGGTTTCTTAATATTTCAGTATGCATACCATTAAATAGTTATTCTTATAGTTCCTGATTAAATTTGTTTCTCCATATTACTTCATTATTTTTAGTTTTAGGAGTAAACTTTCAAGTTTACCAATTGCATGACAGTCATCCTTGATAATTTATTGTGTTTTTTCCCCTAGGAAGTTTTTATAGTCTAATCTTAATTAAACATGATGACAATTTGTGTCCTATTTTATTATTTTTAGATGTCTTATGTGTCTTGCCTGTGTGTTTCATTACATGGGTTACATAAACTTTGATGTCTTTGCTATGTTTTGCCATTTCTATCCATGTCTTCCTACTAAATGTCTTGACATTTATCTGCCACCTAGTGGTTTTTTTTTTTTTTTTCATTTTGACAACCTTATATCTGTACCATTGAACACACACTATGAACTGGAGAAACTATACGTTTTCCTTTTTCTGTCTTTAGCTGTTTGTCTTATACTCAGCAGTGTTGCGACTACTTCAGCATGTTGTTCTGGTTAGTACAACCAGAACTGGTCAGTAAAAAGCCATTCATTCCCTTGTCTATAGGCTGCTGCTTTTCATTCAGTTTGTATTCCATGAGTTAGTTGTTCATGGGCCATCAGTCAACCATTTGTTAGCTAAATGCTGTGACCATTCTATTGGTCCCCACAGTCCAATAGGTTCCTCTTTTATGTGAGTGGTGAATAGTGTAGGTATGGGGACTGCATAGACCCCTTTGCTATCACATCCTGGTCATAAAGGAATTCATATAGGTACCATTTCCACTGTGCTACCTTTAATTCCATGTCTAAGCTTGCAAAGGACTTTGCCTGTGAGCTGATCCAGTCTATCATTGAGAGAGTATCTAAATGCCTATTGTTTGCAAAGTTTTAGTAACTCTACCAGGCAACCTATTACATTTATGGAAGGACTACAAGTTCTTCCTTCCAGAGCTAAGGAGAATGATGCTTTTAGCAAGCAGGGACTTTCCTCAAGTCCCTGGAGGATTGTAGGTTCTTATCCAAATGACATTGGGAAAAGGACTTCCTCCGGGACCAGAAACTCCATAACAATTTAAGAGGAATTTTCATTCCTCATTTTGGATGATGCAGTGAGACGCACCATGAGAACACTGAGATATTCCCTAATTGTGTTCCTTTGTGTTTGAGTCTTACTTGTATGGATCTCTTCCCCTCAAACACTTCCAGAAGGTAAGGATCTGACTTTTTTTTTTTTTTTTTTTTATTGAGAATAAGAAAAAAAAGTTTCCGCCTCCTCCCAGCCTCCCATTTCCCTCCCCCTCCCCCAAATCTTCTCCCCCTCCCCCTTCTCTTCTCCCCCTCCCCCCACTCCTCTCACCC
>NW_026068125.1:3313465-3328610 GCF_014885135.2 Alexandromys fortis
CTCTGGGTGGGTTGTGGATGCAAGCCTGATGTCTCTCCTGGTGCGGAGTTCGGAACTCCTTGCTGCTAGGTGTCTCGTAAACAAAGGACCTACCTAGCTTGCTGCAGGCAGGCTAGTGGGGACAAAGGAGCTAGCACCCTCCCGTTTGCCCTGCCGATTTGGATTCGGTCCTAGAGCCCGAACAGGCTGGGCCCAGTGATGTCTCTCCTGGTGCCTGGACCGGAACTCCTTCAGGATCTGACTTCTTAATCTTTTGCCTTTGTGCCATACCATTTGTATTTCCCAATACTTATTAACTGAATTCTTGCCCTTACTGCCACATGCACTGGAGATGGATTGTTTGCTTTGCATCTTTAGGCTCAGCCTCTAACTTTCTGTTCCTGTTGTAATTAGGAGTGCACAATGGGGTTCCTTTATGCAGTCATCATGCTAAATGGTTCCACAGTGGTGGGTCTGTTTTCCAAAGAATGACTTTGTTAAAAAGGCTACCATTGTACATATGTCTTCAGGGAGCCAGAAGCTCCTACTTCCTTCACCCTTTAGTTTATGATATGACCATGTTCTGGTTCTATATTGGGTTTTTATGTTTAGAAGGAGCTAAAAGTTAACCAATTATAGAATTATAAGGGATTAAAAAGAGCAATGTGTGGGACTTGATTTAAAATAACCCAATATGTAAAGGTCATGGCATAAAGATGAGGTGACCATTATGGGATGGAGAAGATAAATTTGTGTGTTGATATATGGTAGATGGTTTTGTTCCTAGTTTTGAATGTGTTAGAATTTTTACACAATAAATACTTTTCCTCCGAAAAAAAAAAAAGGCTACCATTGTATCCCTTTTCATCCTTCAAAGCCCTTACAAAACTCTCAAAGAAAGAGGCATAAGGAAGTTCCTTAACACATAGTACAAATCAATAAAAATAAAAGTAAAAAGGTGATGGAGAATTGTAGTCTGCCAACTTTCATCTGGAACTTTGTTAGACAGCAGTGGTCCACACCACCCACTGTCATTCTACCTTAATGTTCACTCAAGAAAACATCTGTAAATAATTTTATTGATATTTACTGAGTGTGTGAGTTCTTTTGCAATTGAAATTGTTCATCACTAAATTCTGTTGTTTAATCATTCAATAAAGGTTGAACTTATGTGTCAAGAATTGGGTGATCCTCTTGAAAGTCAAGCTATAGTGTGATCTTTTGCTTGGAAACTTTTCTTAGAATTTTTGACTGGACTTGGGCTTAGTGGTGGTTTAGTTGCTTACATATTTTTTCCTTAATTTTTATTTTCTTTCACAAATGAACTTATAACTACTTGTAGGGTTTTGTTTCCTTTTCATGTCTATCCTTCTAGATTAGTTCATTTGCAAGCAGTTTGTAAGTCATTTTTCTCACTTAGTCATTTGTAGATGGATTTTTTTTCATCAGGACTTCCAGCTCCCTATTAAATGACATGGTGACTTATTATTAATTAATAAAACTCTGCCAATAGCTTGGACTAGTTAGTAACCAACTCTTACAACTTAAAGTATCCCATTTTTATCAATGCATTGTTTTTCTTCTGGCTTTATTACTTTTACTCTGTGCTGCCCATGCTGCTTCTTCTCTGTCTGTGTGACAACTCTTCTGTTCTCCCTCCCAGTGCCCTATATGCCTGAAAATCCTGCCTAACTATTGGCCACTCAGCTTTTTATTAAATCAATCATAATGACACATCTTCACAGTATACAAAAATTTATTCCACAACAGACATTTGCTATCAGTTTGTCATTCACTTACACCATGTAGCTGTGTTCTCTTAAAGCAAAATTAAAAAAAAAACCACAAGTATCATAACTCTTCTCTTTCATAGTTCTTTACAATAGAAATGAAAGAAACCAGAAAATAATATNTATTTAATTCAGCTTTAGCTTTCGGTTTTTATTATAGACTGGCTCGGATGGATCTTGGTAAGTAGACCAGGCTGGCCCAAACCCACAGAGACTTACCTGACTCTCATAAAACTCACTATTTTAGATTTCAGAGTATATCTTTGAAGTTCATATAGATGTATATATAATGGGTATGTTTGTTTTTTGTTGAGACAAGGCTTTACTGTGTGAGGTTACTCTACTCCCTCAGTCTCCCAAATTATGGAATTATAGAAGTGATCCATAGTTTCTAGATCCACAGTTTTGTTTTTAAATTGTGTTCAAAAAGAAAGAATAGGAAGTCTTGAGAGAATCTTTAAATTTCTGAAAAAGATTAAATGTAAGAATACACATAATGTCGGTGAGAAGGCTGTGGTGTCTTTGTAAAGATTCCACAAAACTCTTCACAGAACTTCAGTCTTAGAATATCCATTCCTATCTTCCAGGTACTAGTGTGAAAATGTATATTTGGAGTACACAGTAGATGTCATTTTTATGTTGAGCAATATCTCAACTGAATATTAGTTCCTGAATTTATGGGATCTAAGTAAATTATATATTTCATTACTTAAAATTGGGCATTTCTTTAGCAGATAGAAAAACTGCATGTCTTAGAGAGTAAGTATTGCTGCTAAAGATTTTGTTTGTTTTTTGATTTTTTGAGACAGGGTTTCTCTGTGTAGCAGAGTTGACTGTTCTGGAATTGACTCCATAGACGAGGCTGGTCTCAAACTCACAGAGAGCTGGGATTAAAGCCGTGTGCCACCATTGCCCGGAGCTTCTAAGGATTTTGAAGTTTCTATCTATATTATTTATTGTTGCTCTTAGTGTGTGAACTACTAGGGTTATATTTAGGAAGTGGTCTCCTGTAGAAATAACCAGGCTACCTAAGGATAAAACAATTAAATTTTATTTATTATAAGGGGAAAACTCATGAAACAGAAAACGAGAAATCCAAGCACAGCAATGTCCTGCTGGAAAAGGCTCAGAGAGAGCACGCACTCGGAGGTACACGCGTTTTACTCTGGCTCCCAGCGAAGTCATACCTTAACTGAGACACACCTCTTAACGATGGTTGGCTAACAAGGTTCCCCATCAGTCTCCTGTTCTCATGCATTTAAGACTACTTCCCACTTTCTCTTCTATCAGGTTCAGTATGGTCGGATTTATATTGAGGTCTTTAATCCTTTTGGATTTGAGTTTTGTGCATGGCGATAGATATGGATCTATTTTCATTCTTCTACAGGTTGACATCCAGTTATGCCAGCAACATTTGCTGAAGATGCTTTCCTTTTTCCATTGTATAATTTTAGCCTCTTTGTCAAAAATCAGGTGTTCATAGGTGTGTGGATTAATATCCGGGTCTTCAGTTTGATTCCATTGGTCAACCTGTCTGTTTTAATGTCAATACAAAGCTGTTTTCCGTACTGTAGCTCAGTAATAGAGCTTGATGTCAGGGATGGTAATTCCTCTGGATGTTCCTTTATTGTGCAGGATTGTTTTGGCTATCTTTGTTTTTTGTTTGTTTGTTTGTTTGTTTTTTCCATATGACTTGATTATTGTTCTGTGTTGGGATTTTGATGGGGATTGCATTGAATCTATAGATTGCTTTTGGTAGAATTGCCATTTTTACTATGTTGATCCTACCCATCCAAGAGCTTGGGAGATCTTTCCATTTTCGGGTATCTTCTTCAGTTTCTTTCTTCAAAGACTTAAAGTTCTTGTCAAATAGTTCTTTCACTTCCTTGGTTAGTGTTACCCCAATATATTTTATATTATTTGTGGCTATTGTGAAAGGTGATGTTTCTCTCATTTCGCTCTTAGCTTCTTTATCATTTATATATAGGAGGGTTACTAATTTTTTTGAGTTGATCTTGTATCCTGCAGGCCACATTACTGAAGGTATTTATCAGCTGTAGAAGATCTCTGGTATAGTTTTTTGGGGTCACTTATATACACTATCATATCATCTGCAAATAATGAAAGTTTGACTTCTTCCTTTCCTATTTGAATCCCCTTGATCTCCTTTACTTGTCTCATTCTTATTGCTAAAACTTGAAGAACCATGTTGAAGAGATATGGAGAGAGTGGACAGCCTTGTCTTGTTCCTGATTTTAGTGGAATCACTTTGAGTTTCTCTCCATTTAATTTGATGTTGGCTGTTGGCCTGGTATATATTATTTTTATTATGTTTAAATATGTTGCTTGTATCCCTGATCTCTCTAAGACCTTTATCATGAAAGGGGTGTTGGATTTTGTCACATGCTTTTTGAGCATTTAATGAAATGATCATTTGTTTTTTTTTTCTTTCATTTTATTTATGTGATGGATTATACTGATAGATTTTCGTATGTTGAACCAGCCCTACATCTCTGGGATGAAGCCGACTTGACCATGGTGGATGATTTTTTTTTTTGATGTATTCTTGGATTTGGTTTGCTAGTATTTTATTGGATATTTTTGCATCTATGTTCGTGAGTGAGATTGGTCTGCAATTTTCTTTCTTGGTTGAGTCTTTTTGTGTTTTTGGTAGTAGGGTAACTGCAGTCTCCTAAAATAAGTTTGGCAATATCCCTTCTATTTCTATTATGTGGAATGCTTTGAGGTGTATAGGTATTAGCTCTTCTTGGAAGTTCTGGTAGAATTCTCACTAAAATCATCCGGCCCTGGGATCTTTTTTTGGTTGGGAGGTTTTTGATGACAACTTCTATTTCCTTGCAGTTTATGGGTCTATTTAAATTGTTCACCTAGTCTCGACTTAATTTTGGTATATGGTATCTATCTAAAAAAAATTGTCCATTTCTTTTACATTTTCAATTTTGCGGAGTACAGGATTTTGTAGTAAGACCTAATGGTTCTCTTAATTTCCTCAGTATTTGCTGTTATAGCCCTTTTTTCATTTCTGATTTTGTTAATTTGGAGGTTCTCTCTCGGCCTTTTAATTAGTTTGGATAAGGGTTTGTCTATCTTGTTGATTTTCTCAAAGAACCAGCTGTTTCACTGATTCTTTGTATTGTTTCCTTTATTTTTATTTTTTGATTTCAGCCCTCAGTTTGAGTATTTCCTGTCATTTACTCCTCCTGGGTTAGTCTTCTTCCTTCTTCTTTTTGTTCTAGAGCTGTTAAATCACTAATGTGAGCTGTGTGTGTGTGTGTGTGTGTGTGTGTGTGTGTGTGTGTGTGTTTGTGTGTGTTTTAATGTGGGCAGTTAGTGCTATGAATTTTCCTCTTAGCACTGTTTTCTTAGTGTTTCATAGGTTTGGATATGTTGTTCCTTCATTTTTGTTGAATTCAAGAAGGAAGTCTTTAATTTCTTTTGTTATTTGTTCCTTGACCCAGGGGTGGTTCAGTAGTTCACTGTTCAATTTCCATGAGTTTGTAGGCATTCTGAGAGTAGTATTGTTAAATTCTAACTTTAATTTATGTGATCCATTAAGACTTAGGGAGTTATTCCATTTTTTTTTTATCTATGGAGGTTTGCTTTGTTACCGAGTGTGTGATCAATTTTAGAGAAGGTTCCATGAAATGCCAAGAAGATATATCCTTTTGTGTTTAGGTGGAAAGTTCTATAGATGTCTGTTAAGTCCATTTGATTCATGACATCTGTTAGTTCTCTTATTTCTCTGTTAAGTTTCTGTCTGGTTGATCTGTCCATTGGTGAGAGTGGAGTGTTGAAGTCTTCTACTATTAGTGTGTGGGTTTTGATATGCAATATAAGATTTAATAATGTTTCTTTTATTTAATTGCGTGCTCTTGTATTATAATCATAGATGTTCAGGATTGAGGCTGCATCTTGATGTTCCTGTTATGAGTATATAGTATCCTTCTCCATCTCTTCTGACTGATTTTAGTTTGAAATCAATTTTGTTAGATATTAGGATAGCTACATCCACTTGTTTCTTAGGTGTATTTTATTGAAAAAAATCTTTTCCCAGCCCTTGACTCTGAGGTAGTGTCTCTCTTTGAGGTTGATGTGCTTTTCTTATATACAGCAGAAGGCTGGATCTTGTTTTTGTATCCATTCTCTTAGCTTGTGTCCTTTTTTTTTTTTTTTTTTTAGTGAATTGAGTCCATTGGTATTAAGCAATATTAATGAGCAGTGTTTTTTAATTCCCTTTTTTTTTTTTTTGGTAATAGTGTTTGTGTGTTTCTCTTTGAATTATGCTGGTGTGGGAAGGTTTGTCAGATGCCTGTGTTTTTGTGGGTAGTGTTAACTTCCTTGGGTTCTTGGGTTGGAGTTTTTCTTCTAGTACTTTCTATAAAGCTGGGTTTGTGGATACATATTGTTTAAATCTTGTTTTCTCCATTGATGGTGAATGAAAGCTTTGCTGGGTATAGTAGTCTTGGCTTGCATCCATGATCTCTTAGTGTCTGCGGAACATCTATCAAGGACCTTCTGACTTTCATGGTTTCCATTGAGAAGTCAGGTGCAATTTTGATAGGTATTCCTTTATATGTTACTTGACCTTCTTCCTTTGCAGCTCTTAATATTCTTTCTTTATTCTGTATGTTTGTGTTTTGATTATTATATGGCAAGGGGATTTTTTTATCCGGTCTATATGGTGTTCTGTAAGCCTTTTGAACCTTCATAGGGATATCCTTCTTTAGGATGGGAAAGTTTTCTATGCCTTTGAGCTGGAGTTCTTGCTGTAGATGGAATAATAGATTGGTTTGTGAGTTATTATTTATAGACAATTACATTGGTATAGATTCTTATATATTGATACAATGTTAAATTATTTTAAATATTATATGCATGCATGCTTCTACCTCTGTTTAAAACATTTTTTATATATTGATGTATACTTACCATATTGCAGTATACATTTCTACCTCTGATCAAGATACTTATACATTGTTTACATTTGGAGGTCATTGTCCTCATTTATTGCACAGTTGTTTATTGTCTTAACCTTTAAGTTATATAGGTATTAAGAATTATAGATCAATAGTCATCTATGCTTGTCATACTTATAGTTAGACTAATTAGGTTCTTTAAATACATAGAGATTATATTCTGTATAGATAAATAATCCTCAGCCACTTCAAAGATCTGTAAAAAATGATATTTAAATAACTTAGAGTTCTGTTGAAGTGAGACACAATTGCTCCTGGCAACACCGATCTATTCCTGAGAGAATGTTGAGCACCAAAGACACTCCACTTGGAGCTTGTTTCCTTGGCAAAACTGGCCTTTGGGCAAGGAATTACCCATACCTCAACCACTGACAAAATACATAGTATCCGAAAATGGATAAAGAGGACTATCAAATCTTGCTAAGACAGAGTAAGATGGTTTTGAAAAATTTCTTGCCTTTGAAAATAGACTTTCATTTATTCTAGGCCTTAGCCAAAGTTGGTTGCTTCAATGTTGCAAATGTGACTTTGGGTGATTGTACAGGTAGCCAGTTGTCTCTGTGATTTGTTACATGTTTTGGAAGTTATTTGATCACACTTACTACTTACTCAGGTAACATTATTTACCTTCTTGGATCTTCAATGGAGTTAAAGACTAGATAAGTGTAGCTATTTTCCTCATGTTTGGCCAAGTTATTTATTATACTAGACTTAAGCTAGTTAGAATAGGATATTTGTTCTTATTGTGTATAATTTTGTCTTAGGTTTAAAACTCTCTTATTTAAACAACAGGGGGAGGTGCTGCAGGAAGGTTTACAGCTAGTAATTACCCACCTACTGGGGCGTGACCTCTTACACTATATACCTGGATGCCACTGCCGAGTCCGGCCCTTCTCTCCATCCCTGTGGATCCTGTTTGCTCTTTCGGGTTGTTTTTGAAACCATCTCCATCCACCATTCATGCAGAGAATCCTGATTTGTAAGTTTTTCCCCTAAATAAATAACTATCTCTCAGTTCCGAGCTAGTGTGGAATTTTATTTAAGCATCCGATTTCTCCACCATCAAGTTCTTCTCCCTCTTCTACCCCTATTATTCTTAGGTTTGGCCCATTTCATGGTGTCTCAGATTTCCTGGATATTTTGTGTTAAGAATTTGTTGGATTTGATGCGTCTATTTCTTCTATAGTATCTTCAGCGCCTGAGATTCTTTCTTCTATCTCTTGTATTCTGTTAGCTATACTTGTCTCTGTAGTTCTTGTTTGTTTACCCAGATTTTCCATATCCAGAATTCCCTTGGTTTGTGTTTTCTTTATTACTTCTATTTCAGTCTTCAAGTCTTGAATTGCTTCCTTCACCTGTTTGATTGTTTTTCTTGTTTTTTTTTTTTTTTGAGGGATTTGTTAATTTCTTCTAATTTTTTTGTATGTGTTCTCCATTTCTTTAAGGGAGTTTTTAATTTCCTCTTTAAAAGTCTCCATCATTTTCAAAAAGTTACATTTAAAGTCATTTTCTTTTACTTCTTCTGGGTTAGGATGATCAAGTCTTCCTGTTGTGGACCGCTGGGTTCTGGTGTTACCATGTTGTTTTTTAGGTTGTTGGAGGAACTCTTGCATTTGTGCCTACCCATCTCTTCCTACAAATGAGTTCTGCAGTTTCTTTGCACCTTGGTCCAATCCTTACAGTGGCTGTCTGAAAGTTTGGGAGTTTTTCTTGATCTGGGTACTGTCATTGTCTGTCTCAGAAAGCCTCTGAGGTCCCTATATGCCTTCTCTCTTGGTCTTCTCTCCTGGTTTGCTCTCTTGGTCTCTCTTAATCCCCTCAGTGCTGTGGCAAGCTCTTTATCCCTGCAGTATTATAGCAAGCTCTCAGCACTTAGGCAGGGTGTGGCTAGTAGCTTGGGGGGTCCAGTGGATGGGTTTTGTTTTGGGGGAATCCTAGGGGCAGGAAACTCCCTGCTGGCTGGCTAGAAAAGCCAAGGGAGTTGGGGGAGGGGCTCGGGGTTTGTTCCACTGGGGAGATCCTAGAGAGTGGGGCATCCTGGCATGTGACTACTGTTCAGTCACCTCTTAAGTCCCCTCAGTATTGAAGCAAGCTGTGTTTCAGAGTTCCACAGAAGTTGCAGGAGGATAGGGGTATTTGGGGGTGGGGTGTAGCTAGTAGTTTGAATGGCTGCTGGATTTGGGTTTTGGGGGAGACTGGCTGCAGGAAACACCCTGCTGGCTGGCTAGAGAAGCTGAGGGAGTTGGGGGAGGGGCCTGGGGTTTTGTCCCACTGGGGAGGTCCAGATATGTGACTGTTCACTCACCACTTAAGTCCCCTAAGTATTGGAGCAAGCTGAGTTTCAGAGTTCCACAGAGGTTGCAGGAGGATAGGTGGGTTTGGGGGCAGGTTGAGGCAAGTTGTTTGGATGGCAGCTGGATGGGTTTAGGTTTGGGGGCAGCATAGCTGCAGGAGACATGTATGTTTTCACTGCACTCTTTACAATACTGCTGCTGATTCATGTGTTTGGCCATATTTAAATAATACTGGAAGATGTCTTGGAATTAATAGTGGTATGGATTTTCTGGGTAAATGAAGAAAATGGGAAAAATAAAAGCTTACCCTCTACAAGTTATTGCAAGCAGACTTATTAAAACAGACATATCAAGAAAATACAAGTGTTAAAGAAGTTCCTCACTTCCTCTGTGTCCAATTGGAGCACAAGTAGCAAGGTTGTCATTCCCACATTTGGTTAAATATAAGTTGAATGCATCATATAATCAATCATGGTGCCTTTGGTGGCCACACTGAAAATCTCATGATAATTATAAATTATGATATGGAAACAAGCACACTTTTAGTCTTTCTCAGCAGTACATGTTCATTGTTTCCTCACACAGGAGAATATATCATTCTTCCTTGTGAACACTAATGGTTAGTTGCTTGTGGTAGTCTGAATGGAATTAGGCCCCAGAAAATCCAAGGGACTACTAGGAAGTATGTCTTTGTTTTAGTATATATGGCCTTGATAGAGGAAGTTTGTCACTCTGTGGGTGGGCTTTGAGGTCTCATTTATGCTCAAGCCATACCCAGTGTCCCAGACCACTGCCTTTTGCCCGTGTATTAAGTTGTACAATGCCAGCTCCTTCTCCAGCACCATGTCTGCCTGCACACCACCATGTTGCACTATGATGATCATGGACTAAACCTCTAAAAATATAAGCCATCACAATTAAATGTTTTCCCTTTATAAGAGTTACCATAGTCATGATGTCTTTGCAGCAATAGAAACTCTAACTAAGTCAGTACATGATTCATTACCCATTAGAGAGAAATTATTATGAGAACACTGTTATTTTGCTCTTGATACAATTGTATTACATATAGATTTGTGTTGTTGCTCCTCATGTGCTATTTTAGGAAACCTAGTACTCCAGTGTAGTCATTTGTGATTTCACATAACATATAATAGCAGCTATTTAACTCAAAATGTTGATAGCATAACAAATAATACAATAATTGTATATCAATAATCTTTTATTTTTTCCCAGCAAACTTTAAAAAAAATGATATTCCAGAAATTTCAATGAAATTCTTGAAAATGTCTTAACCATTAGAAAAAAAGCATTCTTGAAAATTCATTTGGTTACTGGTAGCTGGAATATTTACTTTACTAAGGGTATTGTTTTAGCCTCCGCAATTGGAGTCTTAGCATAAAACAAAATGTGCAAACAGTTCAGTTTACAAACAAACTAGTTTAAATGTTCCTGGTTTTAAAAGTTCAAGAAAAAAGTAATATTGATTTATAGAATAATTGGATGGGAGGAAACAACCTAAGAATGTAAACAGTGTAAAATTTCCCCCACTTCAAGACCTCTTGAAATCTAATTAAATATAAACAAAATTGCTTGGAGGTTCCTTCTTTTCTAGAAAGCTGCCATGTTCTGAATAGTGATACAACAGTATAGAATGAAATATTTCCTGGAATTTGTTTTAAAATATTCAATATATATAATTCATTAAGCTGTTTATACATAGTGAGTTCTTGGACAGCTAGAACTTTCTAATTAGATCCTGTCTCAAACAACAAAACAAAATTATGTTCAACTATATTTGCATGCGTGTGTGTGTAACTTAAGTTGTGTCCTCTTATCACTATATGGAATAAGCTGGCTTAAATTCAAGGAGATTTCCCAGGCTCTTCTACAGTGCTTGGCTACATTCATTTCTGAGAATAAATTGACGGGGACCTGTGGTGACACCTGAAATGAATAAGAGATACTGTTCTTAACCTCCTGCACTCTTAGTTATTTAGTGTGTGTGTGTGTGTGTGTGTGTGTGTGTGTGTGTGAGAGAGAGAGAGAAAGAGAGAGAGAGAGAGAGAAAGAGAGAGAGAGAGAGAGAGAGAGAGAGAGAAGAGACCTATAGAAACCATTGAAGTGGTACTTACATAGTTAACAGAACTGTATACAGGGCTTTGTGTCAATTTTTAGGTGTGGCTCTCCCTTACACGACCATGCTTTCCAAAAGTTCTTTCTTTCTATTAATACCTGTGCTAAATCCATGCTAAACATCTCTTGAGCCAGGTGTGGTCGCATGAGACAGAGACATGTGGATCTCTGCAATTTCCAGGCCTAAACTATCTACTACATACTAGGTTCCAGGCCAGACAGGGTTAGAAAGTAAGACTTACTCTAAAAATCTCTACTTAATAAACAGTTGGGGTGAGATAATTGGGTAACAGATAAAGAACTGAGCTGGTACCTATCCCTTTACTACTGCATTATAAAGCAAATTGCAACAATGCATGCTTATAATGACCTTAAGGCAAGATAAAAGGCAGACAGCGAAAGTTCTGTAACTTATGAATATGTGATAGCAAACTAGAGTCTCTGTCTCAAAGATGCTGAAGGAAACACACTCTGTTTTTGTCTCTCTATCTCCTTGTTTTAGTAACAAAATCATAGATCAGTTCCTAAAGTGGCTTGGGTAGTATTCTGTCTTGCTAAGGTAAAAGCATGGATCAGAAGAGTTATGTACGGTGCCTTACTGTACATAAAGTTCTTAATCCTGCTCTTGATTTCATCGGAAAAAATGCTGCTTACATCTGGGAAAGCGTAAGTTCATACTCAAAAGGCTTTTACCTTGCCTTCAAACATGGCTCATTGGTATTTGTGTTATTGCAAAAAAAAAAAAAAAAAGGAATATTGTCCCTGTCTACATAGGCATCCTACACAGCAAACTTTATTAATTTTGTGTGATGGTTAATATTGATTTTCAACCTCATAAGATATTGAATCAGCCAAGGAACAATACTGGTGGCATGCCTTTGAAAGCTTATCTAGATCATGTTATTCTATGGATGTGCTTATGAGAGATTAGCTTGCATATTAAGTTCGTTGAGATGAGAAGACTCTTCTTCCTTCTGGAAGTTATAACACCATTCTATTCCATGGATTTGGTAATAATGAGTTACATAATAATGACCAAAATTCATCACTGCCTGCTTCCTGACTCTGGATACAGTGTGTTCAACCCATGACTGTTTTTTACAAATGTTCTTTTTACTCACTTTTTAGTTTGCAAATGTTCTTACATGTTCCACATGTGAGCCCTGACACTGTCAAGTTGAATAAGAAGTCACCAAAGCCAGACATGGTGTCCCATACCTGTGATCACATAATTTAGGAAGCAGAGGCTGGAGTTTGAGGGTTTCAACATCATCCAAGGACTGAGTGTATAGTGGGGTGTGGAGTCAGGCTCCAATAATAGATAAGACTGTTGTGGGCTCAGGGAACTGTATCCCGACCCAGAGCAAGCCTATACACCTGTATACAATCTCACCCCAATTGCTGAAGATGTCTTTTTCTATGAGGCATGTGAACCCCAAGGTCTGAGCTGTGGGAGATATGAGTCCCAGTTGCCTTGAAATTCAAGCTCACAACATTTCTATAGTCGTGTGCTCTCAGGATGTGTGAGGGTAGGGGATAAGGAGAAGACTTTGCCAGGCTGCTGATTAGATGGGGTACATATCTTTCTGTCCCTTCCCTGCTCACATTTCAGTGTCCTTGTCACTTGACTGATAGCAGTTCATGCTGTTTGAGGCAAGAACAGTAACTATAAGGCTGGGAATTAGAGCACTTCATCAGACTCCACCCTGTGCACCATCTCCTGGAGGTTATGACTAGATGACCCAGACAGTAGAGACTCCAGGGAAGTGGTCCTGGGACTCAGAGACATGTCAGCAGCTCTAGTGTCCTGGGGAAAGCAGGTCCTCTTCTGTATTCACCTGTCCTTTCACATCTCCTTCAGGCCTCATGCTGGCTTTCTTCATTTCCCCCTTCGCATCCTCTCAAAGTCGATAAGCTGTCCGGTAAAAAGTAGAGTCAGTGTAGGTTGAAGGAATAGAAACTACCCTTGCTTGCTTTCTAGGTAGACTCCACACTGGGCTTTGCTGGGATTCTTCTGCTTTGGTATCTTGACTGCCAGTCCAAGATTGAAGGGCTCATGGAGAACTGATGATGTGGTAACTGGTTTGAAACAGCTCTGGAAAAGCCCTGAGAAGTTAATGACTACAGTGGACTCCTGAAGCTGTGGTAGATTTTTTGGTCTGAAGCTGTGGTAGATTTTTTGGTCTGTAGGATGACAAGGAGATCTGTAGTTGTCTAGAATTGGGATGGAAATCTGTGTGTGATAGGGATGGAAGAGACTGAAACATGGGGCTTCCTCCGTCTATGAGAGCCCAGAATATCATTAAGAGTCTCAGAATTTGCGTAATGTGATGATACAGGAAGCAGTTAGGTTTTGATTTCCATAGATGTGATTAATTATTTTCTTTTCTGTTTCTGTAGATGGAAAGGTCTTGTTTTATAAGTATGAGTCAAGTGATTGTTTTATACGTATGAGTCTAGTGATTGACTCAGATTACTTTGAGTCAGGTTATTTAATTTTTTTTTCAGTTTAATAGAAAAGAGACTACTCCACTGTCATGTTTGCTGCTTAAAACGAAAAGACCTTGGATGTGAATTTATGAACATCTGCAAGGCCTCTTACTGAAACACACTTTTAATAGTGATCCTCGACTTAAAAGTTTGAGTCCTCGTCTTTGTGACTAATGCATAATTTCTTTACTGTTCTGTGTGACAATATCATTAGTCCTGCAACTATGTAATAAAACCAATAAAAATGAACGCCGCAGGCTGTATTCATATATTTCAGCATGCTTATTCAAACACACTTATTAAGGAAGCAGTTTTTGGAAGGGAAGCATCTGAAAAGGGATGGAGTGAAGAGGGAACCAAGATGAAACATCTTTTAATTAAAATGTATAGAATAAATTTTTTTAGAGTTATTCTTTTTTTCTTTCTTTTTTTTATTGAGAATAGGAAAAAAAAAAGTTTCCGCCTCCTCCCAGCCTCCATTTCCCTCCCCCTCCCCCCACTCTTCTCCCCCTCCCCCCACTCCTCTCCCCCTCCCTCTCCAATCCAAAGAGCAGTCAGGGTTCCCTGCCCTGTGTAAAGTCCAAGGTCCTCCCCCCTTCATCCATGTCTAGGAAGGTGAATATCCAAACTGGCTAGGCTCCCACCAAGCCGGAACATGAAGTAGGATCAAAACCCCTTGCCATTGACCTTGGCTTCTCATCAGTCCTCATTGTTCGCCATGATCAGAGAGTCCAGTTTTATCCCATGCTTTTTGAGTCACAGTCCAGCTGGGCTTGGTGAGCTCCCAATAGATCAGCCCCACTCTCTTAGTGGGTGGGTGCACCCCCTGTGGTCCTGACATCCTTGCTCGTGTTCTCCCTCCATCTGCTCCTCATTGGGACCTTGGGAACTCAGTCCACTGCTCCAGTGTGGGTCTCTGTCTCTATCTCCATCCATCACCAGATGAAGGTTCTTAGCCAAGAGGATAACTATATGTTTTTTCTTGAGTTCACCTTCTTCTTTAGCTTCTTTAGGTTCACGAGGTTTACACTCCGTGACCTTTAATTATAGCTAGAAACCAATTATAAGTGAGTATATCCCATGTTCATCTTTTTTGTGTCTGGGTTACCTCGCTCAGGATAGTGTTTTCTATTTCCATCCATTTGCATGCAAAATTTGAGAAGTCATTGTTTTTTACCGCAGCATAGTACTCTAATGTGTATATATTCCACACTTTCTTCATCCATTCTTCCATTGAAGGGCATCTAGGTTGTTTCCAGGTTCTGGCTATTACAAATAATACTGCTATGAACATAGTTGAACAAATGCTTTTGTCATATGATAGGGCATCTCTTGGGTATATTCCCAAGAGTGGTATTGCTGGGTCCAGGGGTAGGTTGATCCCGAATTTCCTGAGAAACCGAAACACTGATTTCCAAAGTGGTTGCACAAGATTGCATTCCCACCAGCAATGGATGAG
>NW_026068125.1:3333493-3362632 GCF_014885135.2 Alexandromys fortis
AGAGCCCGAACAGGCTGGGCTGGGAGATGTTCCCAGTGATGTCTCTCCCGGTGCCTGGACCGGATTTCCTTGCTGCTTGGGTGGCTTGAACAAAGGGCCTACCTAGCTCGCTGCAGGCAGGCTAGTGGGGGACAAGGAGCTACCACCCTCCCGTTTGCCCTGCCTATTCGGATTTGGTCCTAGAGCCCGAACAGGCTGGGCTGGGAGATGTTCTGTGGTCAAAGAGGGAAGGGCAGAATAAATTTTAAATAATAAAATGTTCTAGAGAGATGGCTCCATTAAAGTTGTTACAGGGGACCTATCTTCGATTCCCAGAACCAATAGGATAGCTAGCCATTTGCTCTAATACCAGTCCCAGGCATATTCTGCCCTCTTCTGGCCTCTGTAAGAACTGTGCAAAGACCCATAAAAGTAAAATTTTTAGAAAAGTTATAAAAAGGAAAGAATGGAATTCTCTACAATGATTTCAGAGTCCTGAGGCACACAGTAGCCAGGGCCAGTGAAAATGAACTTTTTTTGATTTTTCATGGAAGTAGTTGTGGCCTTCTGAGACATCATGCTTAGAAGCAAAAGCAGCCTTGTTCTAAGGGTACAGTAGCTCAGCAGAACTATCCAGCTAAGAACGTCAACCACAGTGCTGATAGGTGACTTTTCCTTTATGTTTTCTGTGGCTATGTTCTCTGTCCTGTGTTATTGTGACAGTAGCAGAACTCTATATGAACGTGTCCAGATTCCCCAAGTAAAATCCCCGTGCTTCTCTTGCTTAGAAAAAGCATTGCTTTGGAAATGACTTCCATATTCTTGCCTCCTTCAGGTAAGAAATCTTTGTCAGGTCTACTGTCTTGACTGTTGTGATGACTATTCTTGGTACCTAAACTGATGCCTCTGTAATTAACTAATACCCAAAGAATTGGATATACCTGTGAGGGATTATTCTTAATTAAAGATTTGAAAATTGGAAGGCCTTTAATTAATTGATCTTGATCTTTTAGGTAATCAGATCCACCTTTAATCTAAGCCAGACCTCTGGTGGCAGCCTATGCACATAAAGAACACTGAAGAATAAAGCTCTTTCTCTTTGCCTGATTGTCATGGCTTTGCCTAGGAGGGTCATTCATTTACTATCTTTAGAGTCCATTCTCAGGAACTCTGGTATATACTGAATATCAGCTGAGACATTCAGCCTTATGGATTAAAGAATTATTGAATTTTTTAACTTTCAACTGTTAGCCAATATTGGACTAACTGGACCACAGGTGGGAAGAGATTCTAATAAATCCAATTTTTACCTACATAGAAAGATTTATTCTATCAGTTCAGTTCAAGTGGTGAACCTTGACTACTACTGTTGATTTTTCTTTTTTTCACATGCCTAGAGGAAGATGTTCTATTAATAATAATGCTCATATAGGCATTCTTCCTTGTTTCATTTCTAAATATTCAACTTACCATGAAGACTAAACTTCATATTATTATTAAATTGTCAAAAGATTGAAACGTATTGCAGGAATAAAACACCTAAAGCAATGGAGCCATCCGCCAACCTTCTGATGGAAGAAAGTTCTATTTTCTTGTTTGTGATTTCATTCTTGCTTTTCTCTCCTGGTTGTCTGAAGTTTCTGTGACAACTAATTAAAAAGTACCCGAGTTTACTAGACATCAGCATGAAGCCATAAAACAAACATCTCATTTTGTGACCTAAAACCTCTCTTTAATTTTTAATATTTTGGTCACCTTTCTAGATGGTGGAAAGGGGAATCACTTCACCACACATTGTATAATGGACTGTGCACGCTAGCCATAGGTGTCCAGGAGGAAGAAGGGGAAGTGCCTATGGAGTGCAGGAATATATCAGGTTCAGAGCTGTTTGAGCCAGGACAAGTTCTATTGAAATGCAGATCTCTGCAGATCTATAAAAGGTCTTGTGTGGATTGCAGATCCAGGAATCACTGTGCAGTCTTTAAACACACTGTAACTCTCTGGGAGCTGCTCTTTTCACTCAGTCCTCACTAGTCAATCAGGTCCTCCATTCTGATCTGCCAGTCAGAAGAGTACAGGGCCCTTCTGTGATGCCAGGCTGCAGGCTGGACTTTATAACAAAGTAGGTCCTAGTGGTTCTGTCTTCTGTCTGTGCTGCTGTGAGGATCCTGAGGGGAGAGCATGGGCAGGCTGGGAAGCCATGACTTTGTGAGGGAGAGGTTTCTGATTCAAGGTCAGGAGGAGCAAATGGTGAGACTTAGATCCCAGTGTGGTGGTCCTCCTTGGGTTTGGGTACGAACCTTCAGCCACATTCTCTGTCCTCTGATGTACCATGAGGTCCTTGCAACTCCCTGGACCCAGGCAACAGGCCTATGATTAACAACATTACACAGGCTTCCTCTGCTCAAGAGCATTGGGAACAGGGAGCTGACAGGTTTCCAAATTTCGAGAAGCCTCATTTCCCTAGTATCATCTAGAAGTTCTGCAGTTCCGATTTAATATTTAGAATCAGGATCGTTGAGGGTAGCAGCCCCTCAGACCCCTTCAAGGTCCGGGTATGGTGTAATATCTGGTGAGGGTAAAATAACTATGGAAATCTGAGGGTAAAACGAATCAACTCACATGCATTTATTTTCCCTGAGCATGTCTCTTTATTGTGCTTTCTTGTTCTCTGTTCTAATTCTTTGTCCTGTCTGTAATTTCTTAGCTCAATTCTCTGTCTCAATTCTAATTCCAACTCCAATTCTCTACTGCATTCTTCTCTTTCTTCTCTTCTTCCTCCTCCTTCTTCATTTTCCAATCTCTGCTATTTTCTGGGACACTTATACTCCAACTTCTGCTCCAGTTTCTATTAACTCTTTGTCCTTACCCAGCTATAAAGGCACACAGAATCTTGAAGGCACAGGGAGTAAAGGGGCAAAGTATGTACAAGGGAAGTTAACTGCCCTTGGTCCATTAGCACTTTTTCCAAATATTAGCAAGCTCTGAGGGCCTTTTAGATATAAAATTTACACCTATTGCTCTAAGTAGTTGAAACAATGAGAATAACCAGGCCTCTACATTATCAGATCTTGGGCTTGATGCCTATCAGAGGTACCAGTGGAGGTTTATCTTCCTCTGGGCTGTGGGCAAATGGTTAATTATTTTTCCTGAGAGTAAGACACAAGCAGTAAATCTCCTCAAATCAATAAACTGAGGTGAAGGTGAGGACTTAGGAATCACTTAATGCAAGGTTAATTTTAGATCATTGCTTTTTCTTATCTGTAATTGAAGTAAAACCAGGGCATGCTAAAATTTTCTGTATATCTGAGCAGCTATGAATCAGCAACTTTGAGCATGTAGCAATTCTATGTCCTTAGATATCTGAGAATGTTTAAAATGGAATACTATTTCCTGGTTCATAAACACTGACCAAATGCCTGCTAATAAAGATATTTGCAGGAATGTAGATCTCTACAGTTACATTGAAGCAAGGAGCAAGGACCTGGTAGTGGGAAGCAAGTTTCTTGGCTGTGTGATTGTTTTCACATATAGCTAGGAGATATAATCAGTAAACTCCAAATGCATAAGGTAAATTGTACCCAGTAAATGATTAAATAGTCTGAGCTGTGGGAGATAAATCTCAAATTTATAACAGAAGGGGATAACCTTCAGCAAGAAATCTCCAGCAAGAAATAGTCACTTCTTTCACAAGGCAATAACTCCAACATGCCTTGCATTTTGGTTAATCATCCATACAGAGCTCCTGACTTTGATATGTTGACCTTGTGAAATAAGGTTGATTAATTGCTAAATGCTATTGTTGTTCATAGTAACTTACGTGAGAGATACATTTGCAAATAATTTTGTGGCGATTATAAATCTCCACATCTCTTGTGTTTAGTAGCACTCCACTATTAAGCTGTGATGTAGAAGAGTACAATTGGTGATATAAAGGATTTATCAATTCTTAGGAGATAGTAAGTCACACAAAGTAGAATTTAGCTAAGGGAGATCTGTGTCTAAAATACCTGAAAGATAAATATTAGCTAACCAGGCCTGTTAGAGATTGGAGTGTTAGGATCCACCTTTGTTCACCAGAATTGTCCAGACATTTGGCTTCAAACCAAGTCAAAGGAGACACCCCTGATTTACAACCAGCCACTAGGCCCATCTTTATATCAAAGAACAGGCTGCTAACAAGGTGCTCAAGGAGAGGGATTACATGGTCACAGCAAAAATTTAGACCTGGTGTGTGATAAAGTTCCAGTTTTCTTCTTGAGAAAAAGACTGTTTTGACAGACAAGTTGACGGCTGTTTGACAAGGAAACCACTTGCGTTTAGGGCTGTACTGATTAACAAGACTTTCCCTTTAGATTCCCATTAAGGGAGAAGGAATGTGTTTGGCAGAGTCAGGAAAGGCTTGCTGTCTAGGACTTGGAGGCTCTCACTATGACAGTGCATCAGATAATAGGGAATCTATCTACCTCAAAACCCAGTTATACCTAACTCTTGGGCATATAGCCCCAAAATGATCCTGCATCCTGCCACAAGGACACATAGTTAACTGTGTTCAAAGAAAGCTACCTTATTCATAGTAGCCAGGAACTGTTATGTCTGTAACAGATTGTATTGATTTATATTGGTGTTGGAAGACTCTCCTATAGTGATATTTTATTTATATTTTAATTAATAAAGCTTGCCTAAAGATCAGAGGGTAAAACTAAGATACTAAAGACCAGGCAGTAGTGTCACATACTTTCAATCCCAGGATTTGGGAGACAGAGACAGATGGATCTCAGTGAATGCAAGACTTCACCCAGGACTTCACAAGATAAATGTAGACACAAATCCAAATAGTGTTAGCTCACACCCTTAATCCCAGTACTAGAGAGTTACATGCCTTTAATTCCAGTACTAAAGGGGAATATAAGATGGGAGGAGACAGAGGGACAGGGCTCAATCTGCAGTTGTCCAGCCTTGGTAGAAGTAAGTCTTCTCTGGTGGCTCTGCTTTAGGCTGAACCCCAGTATCTGTCTCTTGGTTTTTATGATTTGTATTACACTCTTCCATTTAGTTGGCAGTGCCTCTTTGCAAGTGGACATGGGATGGATAAGAGCGTTAACTGAGCACAATACAGTGACAAAGCAAGTGAGAAAGCCAGGAAACAATGTGTGTCAATGCTTTTTTTCCTCTATTTTCTAGCTTGATTTTCAATTCTATGCTCATGCAAGGGTGAACTGAGATATTGCAGAACTGGTTAAATAAAATTGCCTCCGATACTTTTGGTTAGATAATGTAATCACAACAGCAGAGAAGCAAGTCAGAAAAAAAAATGGAACACTAAAATTGATCATGCTCATAGGAAGAACCTGGGAGTGTTTGGTTTTTTAGATGAATGGAGAAGATACCAGGATGTAAATGGCAAAAGTCATTAAGGTGTACAGAGCTCAATCATCTCCTCTTGTGGGATGAGGAAGAGGGGACTCTTGAAGGTAATGCACACAGAGGAGGTCAAGACCACAAGATACCTAAGTCAAATGTGAGACATAAGTCATGGATAACTGCTTGTAGGGAATGGAAGTAGCCAAAGATATACATGAGAAATTCAGTCAGCACAGACAATTTCTGATGTTAGCCTACCTCTAGGTACAACTCTTTCACTACTAAAGTCCACTAACTCTGGAATGGGATCATCCCCAAGCCCTAGGAAACAAATAGCACCATGACAACACTGTCAACAGCATTAAGCACACCAGAGGATGCCATTCGATCATCTGGAACTCAGAAATCCACTTCCTAAAAAGTCAGCTTTAAGTCCAATCTCATTAACACAGGACAAAGTCACTAACACAAACAAACTTTACCCATGACAAGTATGGCAGTAATAAACACCTCTTCACCAGTCATAGCCACCCTGAAGACAACTTTTCTTATCAAAGACACATCTGAGACTCAGGAAAAGTACAGTGCAACTGTACTCCAAACCCCAGCAACAACCTTCACAAGAGCTAAGCCACCACATCCACACTACAGCACTGTCACCTAGACACATTCCCAGCCAGCACAGCTGGGCTCAAGCATAGACACTGGTACAACCCAATCACCTGAGCATTCCATAGCCATTTTCCTTAGCTCCTGTTTGTTGTGTCTGGCTGTCATGAGTTCACCACATTATAGATGGCATCACTAAAACCCGTAATATACATTCGATGCAATTGCTGTTCAAGGTAAGCCATTTCTGTAGCCTGACATTTTTAATTTTGTGTTAACATTTGGTGCAGAAGACAAAGTTTCTCTGTGTAGCCCTGACTGTCTTGAAAGTATTTCTGTAGATCAGACTGACCTAAATTCAGAGACCCAAATGATTCTGGTTTCTTCATCCTATGATTAAAATGGGGGCATCATGTCTGCTTTCTTTGTTTTTATGTTCTTGGCTGGTGGCCCTAGAATGTAGTTTTGTACATATTAAGTATATGCTGTTTTCATGAGCTTCACTTACATTTTGAATTTTGAAGTCTGGCAGAGTGTATCATTCTCTTTCCTAGGATGACAGTATTATGATCTTAATACTACCTGAGCCTTCTGATTCATTCAAATGCTGGTTTGTGGCATTATTCCTACTAACTGTGTTTGCTTTGAATTCTTTTGAGTCAATATGTGTCTTGTGTCTGTATATATGAATATGCACCACATGTGTGCCTTGTCCTCACAACAATCAGAAGATGGCCTTACAATCCCTGAACTTGTGGTAGTAGGTAGTTGTGAGCCCCATGTAAGTACTGCCAATCAAGCCCACCTCTCTGTAAGACTGACAAGATCTCTTAAATGCCAAGCCATCTCTTCTATCCTGTTGTTTACTTATGATCAACATTTACATCGCTAATGTTTTTACCTGTTTATTTGTAACTTTAAACATTCATTCCCTTTAGTAAAATCATATGATTGGTATAGTTTAAACTGGTTTCTGATGCTGAACTGGAGTATAATGCATAATTCTTTGTAGGAACTTCAGTAAAATTCTGTTAGTTCTTTCTACATTTTTGTTCAGTTTATTTTTATGGGGGAGACAGGGTCTGACTAATATGTAACTAATATAGCTACCCTTAAATTTCACTGCATAGGCCTGGCTGCTATCCAACTCAATTAAATTCACCTGTCTTTACCTCCTGAGTGCTGGACTTAAAGGCATGTTTCAATACACCCAGCTTGCCCATCATTTTTGTAGTTAGTTCTGTCAATTTATCTGATGTATACTTTGATCTGTTTGCTTGCTTCTCTTTATGTCTCTTAATATGCATTTCTCTTGGAAGCCTATGTCCTAGACAAAGGGTGTAGAAATGGCAGGTGAACCTCATTGTTGCTTTTTTTTTTCTAGAGTGAGTTGATGATTATAACTTCTTTGTGATGGTATAAGTTTGGGGAGCCCCAGAATCGTATGAATATATTGTCAAATATGCATTCAGCATGCTGTCAGTGTCACACTTTCTGTTGTTCACATGTATGGAATATTTTAGGATGCAGTGACCTATGATGATGTGCATGTGGACTTCACTTGGGAGGAGTGGGCTTTGCTGGATCCTTCCCAGAAGAATCTCTACAACGATGTGATGCTGGAGACCTATAGGAACCTCACCGATATAGGTAAGACTGAATTTTCCATCACATTTTAAAATAAAGTTCCTTGGTTATTGATACTCTTCTGTAATTTCTGTTGATGAGAGAGTGGAAGAATGAGGTAAATAAATTTGGCATGCTTCTAAGGTTCACTGAAGAGAGTAACTTAAATTTTTCACACTTTCCCATGATATATCATACATTTTCTGGTACTGTGTTTTAGGCTACAGTTGGGAAGACTATAATATAGAAGAACATTGTCAACGTTCTGGAAGACATGGAAGGTAATTTTCATATGCAAACTATTCAAATGTGCATATGGAGAAATTTTAACATGTCCTGGAAGTTTTAAACAAAAGCAACAGTGTAAATAAGCACAGTTTAAAGTATACTGATAACTATTAAATTTTCAGAAAAGTAAATACCCCAATGCCAGGTAGCTGATGTGTGTTTGCAAGGCATTTTTCTAAGAAAGAATATAGGATAACTGATATCCGCATTTGAAATACATCTCCATGATAGCTATGCTGTAGAACAGCCTATCTGTTTAGTTTCATACTACTCAGACATTACAAAAAGTATATGTGTTAAATAGGTGATATGTATTGATCCAGAACCTTCAGAGTAAACTAGTGTTCCTCATCTACTTGTAACTTTCCTAAGTTTAGTGAGAGGGATATTTTTTGAGAGTTAAGAGCATTGTGGGCAGTGATGGCGTGCACTTTTAATCCAGGCGGATCTCTGTGAATTCAAGGCCACCCTGGTCTACAAGAGCTAGTTCAATGGCAGGCACCAAAGCTACCGAGAAATCTTGTCTCAAAGAAAACCAAAAAAAGAACATTGTTGAAGAGAAATGTTAATACTTGTACCACATGTTTATGAGGAATAGAAATTCAAGTTGTGTGAATGCAGTGTGGAATCATTTTATTATTCTTCCTTCATCAGTGTATCATATATCACTCTGCATAAAAGCCATGTAAGAATGGGGATATGGAAAGAAGTAACAACTTGCAACAGAACAATGAGAAGATATGCAGTAGTCACCACTTTGTGTAGAAGTTTTTAATGTGATACAAGTCTAAAATTATTTTTTTCCAACAATTGAGAGTACATTAATAAGCTTACACTGCAGGAAAATCCTATGAGTAGTGGAATGAGTAGTGTGTTTGTTCTGGTTTATTTTATAATTATAGTATGAGTCACAATATTAGAAAATTTATGAATGCAGTATGTATGTTAAAGTTCTGAGTTCTTCCCAGTTCTCTTCAAATATATGAAGAATCTCATATAAAAAAAGATACTATAAATGTGGGCCCTATAATAAAGACTCTTACCGTTACACATACCTTCAGAGACACAAAACAACACTTAATAAAGGAGTACATTATGATTGTAAACAATAAAGTCATTTTTCTCTTTACATTTAGACCAATTTGTAAAATTAATTCATAGAGATATAAATATTTATTAGTGTAATAAATGTGATGAAGCTTGTACTTGTGTCTATTATCCTCACAGATACAGAAAAGGCCATACTAGAGAGAATCCCTCTGAATATACTCAATGTTCTAAAGCCTTTTCACATCACAGTCATCTTCAGAGGCATGTAAGAATTCATCCTGGAGAGAAGCCCTATGAAAGTATTCAATATGGTGAAGCCTTTACACACAACAGCATTCTCCAAGTACATAAAGCAACACATGTTGGAGAGAAAACCTTTGAATGTAAACAATGTGGTAAAGCCTTTACATGTGCCAGTAGTCTCAGAAGACATGAAAGAACACATACTGGAGAGAAACCCTATGAATGTAATCAATGTGCTAAAGCCTTTTCACAACACAGTACTCTCCAAATACATAAAAGAACACATTCTGGAGAGAAACCCTACAAATGTAATCAGTGTGATAAAGCCTTTACACTTCACAGTCGTCTCCAAATACATAAAAGAACACATTCTGGAGAGAAACCTTATGAATGTAATCAATGTGGTAAAGCTTTTGCATGTGCTGGTAATCTCCAAAGACATAAAGGAACTCATGCTGAAGAAAAGCCCTACAAATGTAATCTGTGTGATAAAGCCTTTTCACGACAAAGTCATCTCCAAGAACATAAAAGAACACATACTGGAGAGAAACCCTACAAATGTAATCAATGTGCTAAAGCCTTTTCACAGCACAGTCATCTCCGAATACATAAAAGAACGCATACTGGAGAGAAACCCTACAAATGTAATCAATGTGAAAAAGCCTTTTCACAACACCATAGTCTTCAAATGCATGGAAGAACACATACTGGAGAGAAACCCAATAAATGTAACAATGTGGTAAAGCCTTTGATTTTCCCGGTAATCTCCATATTCATAAAGGAACACATACTGGAGAGAAACCCTGTGGATGTAAGTAATGTGGTAAAGCCTTTGCATGCTTCTGGAGTCTTTGAAATAATGAAAAAAAAATCATCATGCAGAGTAACTCTGTAAATGTATTAAATGTGGTAAAGTTTTGCACTTCATGGTAGTCTTTATACAAGAGTTAAAGTTTCAGTGTTAACTGGTCTCTTAAAGTTTTTTTAAGTCGTTCTTGAGGACCTGAAAAAATTAATACTGAAGGGAATCTGGACATAAAAGTTTTGGTAAGATCTTTAGTCAACCCACTTACATTCATTTACATGAAATTATTCTGGGGAAAAAATGACAGGTGTCACCAATCTGTTCAAGCATTATGATGTCCCTCTTTATTTTGCACCTGCAAACTCACACAGACAAAAGCCCTATGAATTTAAATTTTGAGGTAATCTCTTTTTCTTCCACAGTTCTCTTCAATTACATGAAATATGTCATCCAGGTATAAAACGTAATGGATGTGTTTTAGTGCCTTTGTGTTGTTGTGATCAAACATTATGTCTAAGTCAATTTAAGAAAGAGTTGGTTCTTGGATCTAGAGGGATACCGAAATACCATGAAAGTGGCATGGAAGCAAGTGTCAAACATGGAAGTTAAAACAGACTGCTGAGAACTCACATCTTCCACCTACAGCCTGAAGTGGAAAGTGGAAATGGTGTGTGGATGTGAAATTGCATACTCACCCCCAGGGACATACGTTATTCAGAAGGGCAAGCATTATGTAACTGAGAAAGATTGATTTGTCTGACATCAGTCCTACAATGCTTGTTTTCTGTTACATGAACTAGTATATGACAAATATAAACAGCAAGTAAGCCTTTAGATGCTTCAACTCCTGTGTTATAGGAATAAATGTATTCAAGAAAAAATTTTTTTCAATGAAAATCAGATTGTTTAGTGACTTAATTTTACTTGTTGCTGTCAGTGTGTCTTTGTATGGGTATGTTCATGTACATGCTGGTTCCCAAAAGTTTAAACACTTGGATGTTCTTTAAAAGGAATTACAGAAATTTGTCAAAAACCCGCCCTTCATCCTGGCAATAAACTTCTCTTAACTGCTTAGCCATGCCTCTGGCCCTGTAAATATGCTAAAACCTTCATATATCATCTTAATGTCAGGAAATAGGAAATAATTTATTCAAAAAATTCTATTCATGTAAACAATTTAGTAAAGACTTTAGACATAATACTTTAATTCAGTTTCAAGAAAAATGTTATTTGATTTCTTTTTCATCATAACCTTGCAGTCAGTAAATTGGTTACCATGTTCTGTCAAGATAGATGGTGGAGATTACTGCAATGTGGTTTCTATTTTGCAACCTTTGAGGTAGATGCAGAAGTGTATGTGGTAAATCCATTTAGAGAAATTTATTTTGTGGTCCTTATATTCTTTACTGGATTTTTATTCATCTTCTTTTATTCTTTCACTGTGTAATAGGCATTTTTCTGTGCAGTGCATAGAATGACATGCCCAGCATATAAGTGGTCCATTGTTTATTTAGAGGCCATGTGTGATCATGCTTTTGAAGAAAGGGTGTCCAAAATGGTGGGCTTTTTTCTGTTTTTGTTTTTTATGTTTTCACAAATTCCCCTGAGGTGTTGTACATTATCCAGCCTGGCTCTGATGTCAGTAATTATTAAGGGCTACATTTGAATTCATGATTGTCATATGTCAGCCTCCTTAATAAAAGTCCAAGGGTAGGTGATGTAACCCCGATGCATTTATTTATTAACATGTTTAAATGATGCCGATGTTAAAATGTTTAATAGAATAGAATATAATAATCATTAAATACCTCATGTGTATTCCAAGCAGCGTTTTCATTTGTCTGGTAGACATGTACTAGCATAGGATAATCATCAATCAACTATGTATTTTATCACATATCTTAATGTGCTATATTGTAGGAGCTGTGGGCCTCCTCCCACAGCCCAGCTCCCGCACGGCTAGCTTTACACCAGAAATAACAACACACAAATTGTATTCATTTAAACACTGCTTGGCCCATTAGCTCTAGCCCTTACTGGCTAATTCTGATATCCCGATCAACCCATCTCTAATAAACTGTGTAGCACCGGTCTTACCGGGAAAGATTCAGCATGTCTGACCTGGCGGCTTGCTTCATCGCATGCGTCTGTCCGGGAGAGGGGAGCATGGCCTCTGAGTTCACTTCCTCTTCTTCCCAGCATTCTGTTCTGTTTACTCCTCCCACCTATGTTTTGACCTATGAGGACCAAGCAGTTTCTTCATTATAATTAACCAATGAACTTCCTCCATCAGTGCTATGGATGTGTGTGTGTGTGTGTGTGTGTGTGTGTGTGTGTGTGTGTAATTTGAGTTTCCATCTTTCTTCATGTCCCTGTTAGTTATCGATTTTATACTTTATCTTGAAGTGCAGCATTCTAAGGGAATTATTCAGAGGTGCCAGATAATGCAATGGCAAGAAGATTTATTTTTAAAAAATTTGGGTGTGTGTGTAAGGGGGTGAAGGATTATGGCTTTTGGGGGCCATGATACATACGTAGAGACAGGAAGACAACTTTGTAGGATTTCCTTTTTTTTCATCATATGGGGGTCAAGATGAGGTTTCCAGTCTTACAACATAGCCATTTCCCACTGAGACATATCACTGATTCTCAAGATTAGTCAACACATTATATCACTAAAATGTTGTCTTCTTTTCAGATTTTAAACATATTTTCACCCAAAGATAGAGGTAAACAGAACAATTTGGATAACAAATCTTATTTGCAAATGAAAATAAAATACTATTGATCACCTTATTTGTAATGTGTTAGTTTATTTTTTTGAATGCCATAAAATTGTCTCTGATTATGAATTTGGTTTTTGCTAAGCCTGATGACTTGAATTCTATCCTAGGAAACTTATATTACTTCTAGAATTTTTTCACTTATTTCTACACTTGGGCTCTAGGATATACACACTTCCATCTGACGTCTTATATTATGCTATATTATGATATGTTTGGAAACTATAGGGTTTGCTCAGTAGTATTGCTCTGTTAAAGAAGCAAGTCTGGATCCTACCACCTACATTACATAGCTTGGAAGTACCTGTAATTCAAGGTCTAAGAGATCCAATGCCTCATCTGGCCTAGGGCACCAGATATGCAGATGGTAAAAAGACATATGTATTTGGGATTAAATATTGTGAAAAGGTTTTCTTCATGTATATGTTATTTTCGAAAAGAATTTAAAGTAATTTAGGTATATAAGTCTTGCCTCTGTGTATACCAAATGCATGTCAGTTACAAGTGGAGACCAGAAAATGGTGTCAAATCATGATCGAAGTTAGAGTGTTGTGAGCTATCTCTTCGGTGCTGCAAATCACAACAAGGCCCTGTGGATGAGAAGCCTTTGCTCTTAGGTGCTGAGCCATCTACTCAACCCCATGAGCATGACATTAATAGCAGTAAAGTGGGAATAGTTGATCCTAAATTCATCTTTACCCCAGACCTAATGATTCAGAAAAAAAAAAAAGGTTGATTGCATCAGACACTGATTTAAACTTGGTGCCTTAAGATGTTTCTAAGCCCAAATTTCCACAAAATGGAGGGAGAGTACAAAAAATGATCAGGAGAGAAACTAACAAGTTTTTAAAAAGTGGCTAACCAATTGTCCAAAGCCACAAGACAGGTTGTCTCAACTCTGGCATATAGGCAGTGATGTTAGCCCACAAGGACACATGTCAGGTGTCTCCCTGCTGGAGTTTTATGACTGAGTTCAGGGCAGTGATGGTAATGCACAAGGACGCGTCAGGTGCACCCCTGCTGGAGTTTATGTGTCCTCTATGGAGAGAAAAGGACTTTGGAAGCATGAAGTCTGACTTGTCCAAATCATATCATCTTCTGTTTCTTTAATGTCTTCAAAAGCTTCAGTTAGCGTCCTTTGGTGATGGTGACTCCAGATGACATCCAGATTATCAGTAGATCCTGAGACCTAAACAGAAGTCACCCTAAGGCTGGGGCACTCTTGTTGAAATAAGAGCGGCGGGGCTGCATCCCCGGCACCCGGCCGCCCGCCCGCATGGCTAGCTTATGTCCAGAAATAATTACATGGAAACTGTATTCTTTCAAACACTGCCTGGCCCGGCTAGTTCCAGCTTCTTATTGGCTAGCTCTTACATATTGTTCTAACCCATTTCTAATATTCTGTGTAAGGGAGGATCTTAACCTGCGTCTGTCTGGAGTGGGAGAATCATGGCGACTCACTCACTCAGCTTCTTTTTCCCAGAATTCTCCTCTGTCTACTCCACCTACCTAATTTTCTGTCCTATGAGGGCCGAGGCAGTTTCTTTATTATTACAAGACCCACCTCCATCATTTCCCCTTTTTCTTTTTAAACAAAAAAAGAAAGGCTTTAACTTTAACATAGTAAAATTATATATCACAAAACAGTTATCAAGTAAGAATTACAGTTATAATATTTATATCTATTTTATATTTTATCATAATTAAGGAAAACTATAACTATTCATTCTTCAATTTCATCAAAGACTCCAGAAGGTTATAATATTACCTATCAAACAAGAAATAAGAAAATTGCAGGCATTGGAACAGCTGGTACAAGAACAACTAGATGCTCACCATATTGAAGAATCAACCAGCCCTTGGAATTCTCCTGTGTTTGTTGTAAAAAAGAAATCTGGTAAATGGAGAATGGTGACAGATTTAAGAGCTATCAACAAGGTAATTCAACCTATGGGCCCACTACAATCTGGAATTCCTTTGCCTTCTCTATTACCAAAGGGATGGCCTCTTATAGTTATTGATTTGAAAGATTGTTTTTTCACTATACCGTTACAAGAAAAGGATAGAGAAAAATTTGCCTTCACAGTGCCTACTTATAATAATTCTCAGCCTAATAGGAGATATCAATGGACTGTCCTCCCACAGGGTATGCTCAATAGTCCTACATTGTGCCAATATTTTGTAAGTAAGCCTTTGGAAATAATTCGTAAACAATTCCCCAAGTCCATAATTTATCATTACATGGATGACATCTTATTATCTGATTCAAATAAAGATATTTTAGAAAGGATGTTTGAAGAAGTAAAGAAAGTCTTGCCTAAGTGGGGATTACAAATTGCTCCTGAAAAGATTCAAAGAGGAAATTCTATTAATTACCTAGGTTACAGAATAGGGTTAGAGAAAATTAAAACGCAAAAGGCACAAATTAGGAGAGACCAGTTAAAGACTCTTAATGACTTCCAAAGATTGTTAGGAGACATTTCCAGTCTACGACCAGCTGTTGGGATAACACCTGATCTAATAGTTCATTTAAACAAAACCTTAGATGGTGATAAAGATTTGAATAGTCCAAGAAAACTGACAGCTGAAGCAGAAAAGGAACTGACAATGATTGAGGAAAAATTACAGGAGGCACATGTCGATAGGGTGAACCCAAATCTTAGCTGCATCCTAGTCATATTGCCTTCCAGAATTTCTCCTACAGGGATTCTAATGCAGAGGGAAGAAATTATTTTAGAGTGGATATTTATACCTAATAAACCAAGTAAAAAATTAAAAACTTATGTGGAAAAAGTCTCTGAATTAATTATAAAAGGTAAGCTGAGACTTCGTCAACTAGCAGGTATAGACCCAGCAGAAATTATAGTGCCTTTTACTACTGAAGAAATAAAAAAGTTATGGGAAGACAATGAACTGTGGCAAAGAGCTTGTGCTAATTTTTTGGGAGAAATTAATAGCAACTATCCCAAAAGTGGTAGACTTAACCTCATAAAGAGAACTTCTTGGATTCTTCCTAAAATTGTACGTGATGCTCCAATAACTGGAGCCCGTACGTTCTATACTGATGCGAATAAATCAGGGAAAGCCGGTTACAAGTCAGAAGAATTGAGTAAGGTGGAACAAAGCCCTTATAATTCTGTCCAGAAGGCAGAATTATATGCCATTCTTATGGTGCTAAGGGATTTTAAAGAACCTCTTAATATAGTTACAGATTCACAATATGCAGAAAGAGTTATTTTACATATTGAAACTGCTGAATTTATACCTGATGATACAGAACTAACCTCATTGTTTATCCAGGTTCAGGAACAGGCTTTGCCCTATGTACATAACACACATCCGATCCCATAAGGGTCTGCCAGGTCCTCTAGCACAAGGTAATGCAGAAATTGATCAATTATTGATTGGTAGTGTGCTACAAGCCTCTGAATTTCATAAAAAACATCATGTTAACAGCAAAGGTTTGAAGAAAGAGTTTTCTATCACATGGCAACAAGCTAAGGAGATTGTAAAGAAATGCCCTACTTGCTCTTTCTATAACCAAACGCCAGTGCCAGCAGGGGCTAATCCAAAAAGCACCCAAAGGAATGAAATCTGGCAGATGGATGTGTTTCACTTTGCAGAATTTGGCAAATTAAAATATGTTCTTCACACCATTGACACTTATTCAGGCTTTCAGTGGGCAACTGCCTTAAGCTCAGAAAAAGCTGATTCAGTAATCACTCATTTATTAGAAGTCATGGCTATCATGGGTATACCTACACAAATAAAGACAGATAATGGTCCTGCTTATGCCTCTAGGAAAATGAAACGGTTTTTTAACTATTACAATATCAAGCATGTTACAGGTATACCATACAATCCTACAGGTCAAGCAGTCATAGAAAGATCAAATCGAACTATAAAAGATATGTTGAATAAACAGAAAGGGGTGGAAAACACCCCCAGAAATAGGTTACATAATGCTTTGTTAACCTTGAATTTTCTTAACGCTAATGAGAAGGGAACAATGGCTGCAGAAAGACATTGGATAATGGAAAAGTCTACTGAACTAAATCAACCAGATTATTTCAAGGATGTGCTGACCTCACAATGGAAGCCAGGAGATGTGCCGCGTTGGGGAAGGGGTGAGGAACAATTGTGGATACCGTCAAAATTAATAAAGGTTTGGTATGAAGAAGAAAAGCCATTTGGAAAAGATAAATAACAATTCATTCACAAGGATGGCGAGCATACTGATGGTAAGGAATACAGATAGGTTGGGGGCAGGGTTCTTTTCTTATCTCCACAGGAAAATACTGACCTTGATAAATTGCATTTTTTCTTTGTATATCCTCTCTTTTAGAAAAAAAAGTTGTTTAAAGAATAGTCTCACTATGAATTCCTTGTTGGGCTTGGATCTTCCACTAAATAACTACACTCTTCCAAAATATCAGAGAGATTTTTTCACCTTGATGCAGAGGGCCTGTTGGCCCATTACAATGACGTGTGTTGGGCACATCACAATGAAGTAATTAGCTCTTTTAATTCATTATTGAGGACGAGTGGCTGAGCCTGACTAATTAGGAATAGTTCAGACATAGGCTCTGGTCCTAACTCTTGTAACAAGAGAGTTGTCCCACCAGCCCTCCTGTTGTAAAGTTTACTGTCTTTGAACTATGAGCAGTAATGTCTTTAAAAAAAAAAAGTCATCGAGTTTGCAGTTTGTTATAACTCTTCAAAGGACTTTAGCAGAGATCTGTTCTTGTTCTTATTCCTGCAATATTGAAATCCAGGCTCACAGTGATTAGTGGTCTTTAAATATAGTTGTATAATGTTTTGATTTCTGACAAAATAAAGCTTGCCTGGAGATTTGCTAGCCACTTGTTAACCATAGAGGCCAGGCAGTGGCGACTCACCTGTCTAATCACAACACTCAGGAGTTTCACACATTTGAACCCAGCACAATTGACAGGTGGAGACTGGAATATAAGGTGGGTGGAGGTAGCATCTTAGCCTCCTTTTGTTTAGAGGATCCAGAGAGGTAAGATTTGACTCTGGCTTCTATGTTTCTCTGATCTATCATGTTGTTATACTGATATATGACTCTTAATTTTTATTGATGAGACTAATTAGGAGCATGTTACATCTGGTGCCCAGCTTGGGTTAAGAAGTTGCTCATAAAGCCTGAAAAGGCTTTTAAAAAGATGAACATGGGATGTACTCACTCATAATTGGTTTCTAGCCACAAATAAAGGTCACGGAGTGTATACCTGGTGAACCTAAAGAAGCTAAACAAGAAGGTGAACCCAAGAAAAAACATATAGTTATCCTCTTGGCTAAGAACCTTCATCTGGTGATGGATGGAGATAGAGACAGAGACCCACACTGGAGCACTGGGCTGAGCTCCCAAGGTCCCAATGAGGAGCAGATGGAGGGAGAACACGAGCAAGGATGTCAGGACCACGGGGGGTGCACCCACCCACTGAGACAGTGGGGCTGATCTATTGGGAGCTCACCAAGGCCAGCTGGACTGTGACTGAAAAAGCATGGGATAAAACCGGACTCTCTGATCATGGCGAACAATGAGGACTGATGAGAAGCCAAGGTCAAAGGCAAGGGGTTTTGATCCTACTTCATGTTCTGGCTTGGTGGGAGCCTAGCCAGTTTGAATGTTCACCTTCCTAGACATGGACGGAGAGGGGAGGTCCTTGGACTTTCCACAGGGCAGGGAACCATGACTGCTCTTTGGATTGGAGAGGGAGGGGGAGAGGAGAGGGGGGAGGGGGAGAAGAGAGGGGGGAAGGGGGAGGGAAATGGGAGGCTGGGAGGAGGCGGAAACTTTTTTTTCCCATTCTCAATAAAATAAAAAAAAATAAAAAAAAAAGATTCTAAACACATAAAAATGGACTCAAAACTCAGCTTCTTGGTAACTGCTTTTTTTCCTGGGTAGACTGTTTGCTAGAGGCCAGCATGAGGGCAGTTTCTTTCAAAAGATCCTGCTACCAAACACTTAAATGGGGTTGATGATCAGTGTGTGCTATGAAATTTCTTGTCTGGCCCTCAAAGTTGTAGTGATACCTTTAGCTCCCACTGGTGCCTCTACCATGAAGATGATAGACTATCAAGAAGCCAAGGAATACTGCGAACCAGCTGATTTGGTCTTAGTCACGCTGCTTAGCACTTTATAGATTCATGTTCAGAAAAGAGAGATACAAAGTAAAGAGAGTTTCAGAGAAAAAAATCTATAGACTCATAAAAAGGGAATGGAGAGTTTTAAAAAATAAAGCCTTTAAATAAGGAGTCAAGTAATATAAAAGGGCCATAGAAAGATGGAAAATGCTCTGAGAGTGGTTACTGTATGCTATTTTGTTGTCTTTGAACTCTGACTACTGCAAAAGGAGCAACAGCTGCTAAGAGACATTTGCTTATAAACGTTGCTGGATTATTCCAACCTATGTATTGAAAATGCCTTGACTTCAAAATTTAAGTCAAAAGATATGTTACTTTGGAGAAGATGTTATGTTTTTGTTTCTACAGAAAATAAGAGGCTCTGGATTAATTCCATGTTAAGAAAAGTAAGAGTTGAATGAGAACAATCCTCTGAAAAATCTGCAATGGGCGCAGATGACCAACATTACCCACTGTTTCAAAGCACTTCTGTTGCAGTTTCTTCTGAGTTCTGTTTCCAGAATGGCTTCAGGACTTCAGGCTGAGATGATCCAGCCTCAGAGAATTCTCCATTCACAACTTGACCATAATCCTGAATTTTCTCAGGGTTCTTTAAGCTCCTTTAAGGACCCTGAGAAAGGTCCCAAGTGTCTCCAATCAACAAGAATTATTGTAATGAGCTACACCAGCATTCCCAAAAGATGAGTCATGAGTATTAACATTTAAGGCTGGTTCAGTACAAGTTGTTTCTGGTAATGGTCAAGAAAGAAACTAGACAAAGGAGATTAGATTCAGGGATCTCATTACAAAAAGAAAAGTGTTGTACAGAAAAGCTGTAATGCAGATTAGAAAGTGATTTAGGTACAACTATTTGTATTCACCAAGATAGGATAGATAATGGAGTATTTTTTCTGAATTTGTCAAATGCTTGTGTACTAGACATTTTAATTTAATTATCACCTTCTATATTTGTATGTAGTTATTTTAGTTTTTGTATACAGTTTTTCTGAGACAGCTAATGTCTTCACATTTTTTTAGACAAAAAGTGGGAAATGTATTTTGTGTTCTGACAAATAAAGCTGACATGGAGATCAGAGGACAGAGCTAGCCACTAGTTAAATATAGAGGCCAGACGGTGGTGACACACACCTTTAATCCCAGCACTTGGAAGGAGAAACAAGATCAGGCGTTCAAGGCCACCCTGGGCAACAGGAGATTTAACCAGTCTAAAAGAGAAACAGAGTCAGGTAGTGGTGGTATATCCCTTTAATCCTGGCTCTAGGGAGATGGATACAGGAGTATAAGGTTGGTAGAGACAGGATCTCAGCCCTCCACCTAGTAGTGACTCACTAAATGGAGTTGGAAAGACGCCATCTAAGCCAAGCATGATGGCACAAGCCTGTAATCATAGGACTTAGAAAGTAAAGGCAGGAGTTTCAGGATTTCAAAGTCATCCAAATTGAGAATGGTTAATGTGGCATGGTGGTAAAACCTCAAAGCCAAGGGAGACTGAGCTAATGCCTATAGTCTTTCCTAAAGCTCTAGAATTTCAGGGCTATGGCACCAGCATTTATTAACTAGGGTGCAGGATTGCATCTGTCCCCTCAGCAGTGGCAACCACTTCTCTGCAGCCTGAGAAGCCAGTTAAGGACACCTGCAAATTGGGAGTCCCACTCTTTTATAGCAAGCCCACAGAATGTTTACCAAGTAGAGATTATTTCTATATTTTCATGGCGCTGGGTAAGGACAGAAATACCCAGTACAGAACATTGGTCAATATGGTTATTCCTCTGTTTTCTCTACCCATAGTCTAGAGATCCAGTCACAGTACCAGGGGAGGGTGTTGCAGGTCCAAGTGTACTGAGGAGTCCCAACTCACATAGTGATGAGTAGGTCCTGCATACCTGGGATAGAGACTGAGAATTGGTACTAGGTTTCCTTTTTGTGGCTGAGAGACTGACAAAGGAGACATCATTGTTTCAGGACCCTATGGGCCAAACATCTGCTCCCAGCTCCCTGCTCACTGGAGCCACATGGGTCTTCTGCCTATCACTTCCAGTATCCCTCAGCTATCTTTATTTCCTCTTGTTCTCACCTCGTCCAGTGCATGGACATTTCAAATTCAGTAAGCGGCCAGGTTAAAATGGAACCTGCAAACAGTTCTGTAGATGCAAGTTTCTGCCCCACCAATCCTGCTGCCTTTCACTCCCAAAACACAGAGGTTTATATTAATTATAATCTGCTTGGCCTATTAGCTCAGGCTTATTAATTAGCTCTTACAACCCATAATTCTTGTCAATGTGTAGTCACATAGTTTGATACCTTTTATCAGTGAGGCATTCTCATCTTGCATACTTTCCATCTTGCTGATGCCGACATCTCTTTCTTTCCTCTCCAGAATTCTCCTAGTCTGGTTGCCCTGCCTATACTTCGATCCTGGCTACTGGCCAGTGAGCATTGTCTTAAACAAATATGAGTGGCAGGTCTTTACAGTGTACAAAAGTATTATCCCATAGCATACTGTAAGTATGATGGAGTAGCAGTCTTTGGCTAGAGCCCAAAATGATGTGAAAGTTCCTGAGATTCTCCCATGTTAGCCCCTACCAGGTTTTTATATACATGGGACATCATTCCTGCCCAGAGGAACATTGTCATCAACAAAATTTAGGCTTCCTTCAGCTAATAAGTGAACAAATAGCTGAGTTTGAATTTTTTTTAGTCCGATTATTCCAGACTATGTCCACTGCCATTCTTTGGAAAGGGACTGTATATTACGTGCTGTTGTATGTGGGAAAGATATAATTGGGTTGTTGATTATGTAAGACACTGCAGCCATGGGAAAGCCATACTGACATAACTAGTTACATATAGTAATTATACTGATCAAACTAAAGTGTGTTTTCAAAGAAAAGGGTATAAAATGCACATTTAACCTCAAGATGTTTGGATCTTGCAAGAATAGTACCTTACAATAAATGGGCTCATCTTAGAAGGCAGCAGAGTTAATCTTGAGCAGAAGGCTCATGGTCTATTACCAGTTTGATTTGTGACCTCATCATGAATGAAGCAGGCATGGGACTTTGCCACCATTTTTGCTAATGGTTTCATAACACAGATGAATGAAATGTGAATTCTTGGTTACTTTAACCTCTTGACATAAACCAAAATGATAGCATCAATAAATTTCCAGTGCCACTGAAAGTTCAGATTATTTCCTCATTTATACTAAGGAGATTGATTATACCTTATATACTTGGTTTATGTTTATTTTATTGTTGACACATTATTTACATATCTTTTATGGCTTCCACAGAGTGAATAATTTTCTTATCCATGTGTCTCTGATGATAGCTAACTGTCAAAGGAAGTGGATACTTAAAATTTTTTAATCTTGAAGTAATTATGGTGATTTGCTGTTCTTGGAAAAAATATGTGTCCCAATGTAAACAAAGGGACAGATTGCTGGGTGTCAGACAATCTGTAACTCCTGTCAGTTATGACGGCTTGCTGCTACATATGAGGCTATGCTGAGTCTTACTGTGCTGTCCCAGTCTTACCTCCACATGGAATCTTTTATCCTTTTTTTTCCTAGGGTACTCAGGACTCCTTTCTTCCAGGTTTACTGCCCACTTTTATGTCTGCCTCAAAATGCTCCTCAAATTCATGCTTTTGTTTTCATTTTTCTAACTGCTATAATTTTATTCATAAATATGCTATGGAAAAGGAGCATTTTAATATTATTTCTTTCTCCATTATTTTGTATGTTTCTGTTTCCTGTATTCTCTGACCTATCAGTACTATATCTAAGACTGCATGTGGTAAATTATACTATTCCTTTACAAACCCAGGTACCCTGACATATAGAAAGCCATCTCTTAAAAGGGAAATTTAGCCTGAGTGTTATCATGCTTCACTTCTATCTAGAGTGAGAAGTTTAATGGGGATTAATAGATTATAAATTTAGGAAGTAGGGTTACAAGAATGTTTAATAGAAATATTAGAAGTTTATCTCACAAGAGATCCAAAATTTTCTCTTACCAATAATCACAAGAAGTTTATTGATTTATTGAGCATGTGTTTCAAAATATATGCTACATAAATTTAGTACAGACAGGTTAAAATTGGACATATAAAATTCAATGAAATTCTAAGAGTGGTGATGGCACATGACTTTAATCCTAGCAGGGGATGCAGAGACAGGTGATCTCTGTGACTTTGAGGGCTGCCTGGACTGTAGAGAGAATTTTGAGACCATCATTATTGTTACACAGAGAAACCCTGTCTCAACAAAACAAAACAAATCATGGAGAATTCTGTACACTCATAGATATTCCAGAGTCAAATGTATGGGGTGGATAATTCATACAGACCCTGTTCATTGGTTCATTGATAAAGAGAAGGATACATCAATAAAGCAGACAATATGAGAGATTATTCTTTTCTCAAGAGTGACTATGAGAACAGGATTAAGAACTAAGATATTGTTCTGCAGAGGCAGACAGGACAATTAAGAAGACAATCCAGGTTAATTTTATATTTCTTGAAGGATGGGTAAATGTCAGGAAAATCTCCCAATCATCGTATTTTTCCCTCTGGGATGTGTTCCAACCTGAGCCTTACAAACTTGGTGTCAATAGTTTTCTGTACAAAGTCCTGGCTTAAAGATAAATTGGGGGATAAAGGATTAAGTCAGAGTATCATATGTCTCTACCACGTAATCTCTTTAGAGGATGAGGTGTATTAAGTATTTCAGACTGTCTGAATTTATTTATTATTCTTACAGGCATAGTACCCATACATTTTAAATAATGACTAAAACAATTTTAAAAAGAAGAAGAGGCAATTCACATCATGGAATCTATATTTCGATTCTGGCATGGTGGTGCATGCTTCAAATAAAGCAGTTGAGATCCACAGGTAGGAATATCACTGTCAATTTGGAGATCATATGTGCTACATTACCACACACACACACACACACACACACACACCTCAGTCACACACACAAAGAAAAACAACACAGTAGCAAAGGAAGAGGGACACTAGAGAAATGGGGCAGTACCTCTTAAAGTCTTTTCCATTTTCAGTCACTGGTTCCCATACCATTCTTCATTGTTCAAAAATAAAGCAGCATGTTAGCATATGCCACTAACACCAGAATGAGAGAGACAGAGGCAGACTGATAACCAAGTACTAAATAAAGGCCGATCTATCAGAATTACAGAAACCATCAGAATATTTAACTGTAACACAAAAGAAAACACCTTTTCATCATCTCATGGAACCTTTAAAATTGGCCACATACTCGGTCACAGTGCAAATGGAGTGTGGAGTAAGCAGTGTGGGCTGTGGGGAGTGGGGTCTTAAGGATTCATGGAACAGGGACTTTCCCATATTCAGTATGAGGTAGAAGAAAGTGTTAGTGGCTGGCCTCTTTGGATTTATGGTCTTCAGGTTGAGCCCCAATGTCTGTCTGTGGATTTTTATTAATCATACTACATTAAACAGTAACTAAATAAGAATAACCTCTTGTATCTTATTGGATTAAAGTAGGAGCTAACCAACAACACAAACCACAAAATGCCTACAAACTCATGAAAACTGAACAACTTTTTAGTGAATTACCAGTGGATTAAAGAAAAAATAAAGAAATTTAAGACTTCCTAGAATTCAATGACAATGAGTACACAACATACCCAATCTTACAGGACACAATGAAATAAATAACAAGACATGGTTGTGCACTCTCTCCATATATATTCAATATAGTACTAGTTAGTGCCATAAGACAACAAAGGAGATCACCAGGATACAATTTGAAAAGGAAGAAGTCAAAATATCTCCCTTGGCAGATCATAATATACAAAAGTGACCCCCAAAAATTCTGGCAGGGAACTCCTGTAACTGATAAACACCTTTCTTTTCTATTTCATTTCACCTCGCATCTCCATATAAGGACCGAGCCCCCAGGATGTGTAAACAATGCTTGGCTCCCACACACCATCTCTCACCTCGAAACACTAGGCTGTGGCCTAGAGAATCACAAAACTTCCCAATAATCACTAGACATGAATGTCTGATACAGTTTCCCACTCCTCTTCACTATGGATCACCATCTGTCCCTCTCAGACGGGTGCTGACAAGCAGGGTGGAGTTACTTGTCGAATGGGAATGCAGTATTTGCCTCAGCAGGGAGAAGTGAGCTGCATGGTGGCATGGGAGATGAGGGTCCAGAGCCCAGTGCTGGAGAGGCCTGAGTTGTGTGAGCTTCCTGCTTGACTGAAGTCTCAGGGTGCTGTCTGAGCCTCAGGTGTATGTGAAATTCCCAGGCATAGGCTTGGAGGTAATAGACTTCTCTAGACTGGTGTGCAACTTGAAGACCTTCTTGTGCCTGACTCCTCTCATGTGAGCAGTGTAAGCATCCACCCTTGTGCAGGACAGAGAATGCAGGCTACCGTGAAGGATCTCAGATCTCTGCTTGTCTGTGTGCCTGACATCTGAGCCGCCAGCTTCTTACGGTGCGTCTGTTTTTCCAGGTGGTCCTGATAGATTTGTGGCCCTGTAATGCTGGCTGTGCAAACCTTTCAATAGTGCATGGAGGGTAGCTTGGGGCCCACCTTCCGTTTTTGCAGCCTATTTAGTAACAGCAGCACATCACTAGCAAAGCTGTGATCCCAGGACCTGAGGCCTAAGCCACCCAAGGGATCTTAGCCCACCAGAGTCATTTGGGATGCCTGCTGCTTCTGCAGGGCCCACTGCGACTCTGGTGGGTGGTCCGAGAAGTGGGAGTTTGGACCTAGCCTGCAGAGTAAGGCTGCAACTGGCTGCTCTGGTGTTTCCTCACATCTTCTGGTCCCCATTGACTCTCAGCAGTTGGTAGGAGGATGCAGCAGTGGCTACAGCTTGCTGCTGCTGCTGCTGCTGCTGCTGCTGCTGCTGCTGCTGCTGCTGCTGCTGCTGCTGCTGCTGCTGCTGCTACTACTACTACTACTGCTATTGGTATACACTGTCGACTACCTGGGACTGATCTTCAGTTGGGTGCTGCTGGTGCTTGGGCTTCTTGTGTGATGCCGCTGGAGCTGAGGCCTTAAAGCCCGTCACCTGTGCTTTGCACTGGCACTCTTGGAGAACAAGGGGTGAGCTGTGCACCTGGGGAAGCATGCCTGCAATCTTCCCCCCTAGTTTCATTTTCCAGAACCAAAAGAGGAGAATGGATAAATAAGATGGTAAAGAAAATGTGGCACTTTATTTGTCAATTTCTAATATAGCTCTTTCAAGAACCAGCTATGTGAGCAGCAAATGCCCACCTCAGCATCTTCAGCTTCACAAAAGTGAATATGGGTCAGCAGTCCCTTAGAGTCAATGGTGTTAAAACTTATACTGAAAATATAGACAAAAGGCAAATTCTTCTGGACCTTCAGATTAGCTTTGTAGGAAAATGTGAGATTAAGTGGACAGGACTGACTAAACTCCTGGACATTCCTGGATTGAATGGCTGATTAGATACTATCACTTTGGATATAATATCAAACTAATTGGCAATCACTTGCCAAAAAAACAGTATCTTAGCAGGTCTCCGTACACTTCCAATAAAGATAAAGCCCCATGCAGTCCTCTCCTCCATTCCCATCCCTCACATCTTTCTGGCATTTTGAGATTCCAATAAAAACTCAGAGGACCGAGCTCTGGTACCTGTCACATATTAGATCTCACTACCTACATGTCTATATCTCTTTGTGTCTCAGGAAAATTGTAGTCCTGACTCAATTAAAAATCAAAGCTGACTTTGGAGTTGGAGTATGGCTTTCTCCTTCTCTAAATGCACCATGTTGTTGGGAGAAAAATTTAGAGTTTCTGTCCCATATCAGAAGAGCCACCTGGTGTGGGACAGAAAAAAAAATACTAGGGACTATTGTTGTCAAAACTCTGTTATCTCCCCCAAATTCTATTTCACTTCTTTTTACTCTTTAGTACCTTTCTTTGGCTAAGAAACTTAAGTATATAGTGACAGACTGATAGGTAAAATAGATAGATGATAGATAGTCAAAGATGGTATGTACTCACTTATAAGTGGATATTGGGTACAAAGTAAAGGATACTTATACTACAATCCACAGCCCCAGAGAAGCTAGGTAACAAGGAGAACTCAAATATGGACTTGTGGATTTCCTTGTGAAGGAGAAGATCTCCTTGGTAGACTGGGGGTGGGTGAAGGAAGGAAATTGTGGGATCAGGTTGAAGGGTTAATGGAAGGGAAAATAATGAAAGCGATGTCTTAAAAGGGCAAACCATTTTGGGATTAGGTAGAAACCTGGTGCAAGGGAAACTCCCACAAATCTACAAGGATGATCATCCCTAATATTCCTAGTAATAGTGGATAGCTAGCCTGAACTGGCCTTCTCTGGTAATCAGATTGGTAACTATCCCAATTGTCATCGGAGAGTCTCCATCCAGTAGCTGATGGAAACAGATGCAGAGATCCACAACAAAGCACTGGGCCAAGCTCAAGGAATTTTTTGTAGAGGTGGATGAAGAATTTCCCTTTGAAGAGATGAAGGAATGATTGTATAAGCCATGAGATGTCAGTGTCTTCACAAGGGAACACACAGAAGCAACTTACTTCACCTCATAATAGCTCACAGAATCTTTACTGACAGGTAGGTAGCCTTAGGCCTCCTAGATATGTGTGAGAGTTGTGTAACTTGGGATACTTTTGGTTTGTCTACCAGTGAGAACAGGGCCCAACCCTAAGACATTGGCTAGACATTGGCAATGTATTCTTCATACTGGGCTGCTGTGCCCATCCTTACTAAAAGGGGAGGAGCTTAGTCATACCTCAACTTGATATGCCATGCTTTGTTAACACCCATGGGAAGCCTGACCCTTTTTGAATAAAAACAGAAACAAGAGTTGATTGGGGAGGCAGAGAAAAGGTCGGAAGTGTTAAAAGGAGGAGAAGAGGGAGGGAAACTGTAGCTGGAAAAGAAAATTAGTGAATTAATTTACTTAATAAAAAAATAATAAAACCCAGATATGCTAAGAAATGGGGAAAGGGAAGCCACCGAGGTTGAGAAGAGAATAATGCAACTATTTCTCTATAGAAACTCCCCAAACCAACAACTTTCAAGGGTTTGCTAAGTTACTATATCCATTATTCAAAATAAAAAATAAACATGAAAATTTATTCTTTTCTAGAAAAAGAATAATTAATAATTTTTAAAATTATTAACATTAGAACATGGACAGCATCACCAATGAAACACATAAACCTAAAAATATATCATGGTCTTTTAAATGACAAAGTACAAGATTTTAATAAAACAACAATAAAAATAAAGCACAGGCCAACACATTCTGTGTTCACTCTAGTACTCTGCTTTCCCAACTCTAGAAATGGTGTGCTTTTGGGGCACTTCTTTAAAAAATGATAATTATAACTCTTATTTTATCATTGCAGATAGTAGTTTTAACTACTAAAATCTATTTCACTCTCTTATGCTAGCAGAATTAATGCCTTTTGTGATCACTTAGCAACTATTCTATGTATCCTAAGATTAGTGATTGTATTCAATTTTTTGTCATAGTGAAGTAAAGTAATGGAAACTGTTTATAACCAATAACAAGATAACAGATCTTAAAAGAACCTGTATGATTTGTATTATGCAACTTATTTTACACCAATTACTTTATAAGCCATAAGCACTTGCATAAATGAATGTTTTAATTCCATTTTGTGATGTGTGTTTGTGTGTATGGAAAAATATTTTTGTATATATACAGAAGACACCTGAGAAAAGAATTTTGTCAAATATACTGCATCTAGAGTTTCAAGTATATATTTTATATCCTATAAATTTTAAATAGCAACCATCATTGTTTTGAGGACAAGTAATTCTTCTTAAAATTCTACAATGTATTAATTTTAATTTATAAATCAATATTTATATTCTCAATATTTTGGTTATTTTCCTTGTTTTGCTAGTTTCAACTTTTTACGCTGTTTTATTAACTGTGTATGTACGCATGTGTCATGGTGTGCATGGAATATTTACAGGACAACTTACAGTTCTCAATTACTGTTTTGTTTATGTGCACTTTAGCTGTACATAGTCATGTTTTATTTATTTTTGTATTTATTTTATTTTTTCCATTTTTTTATTTTATTGAGAATAAGAAAAAAAAGTTTCCGCCTCCTCCCAGCCTCCCATTTCCCTCCCCCTCCCCCCACTCTTCTCCCCCTCC
>NW_026068125.1:3368862-3379535 GCF_014885135.2 Alexandromys fortis
AAACTCACTCACCCCAGTGATGTCTCTCCTGGTGCCTGGACTGGGTCTCCTTGCTGCTTGCCGTATCTCGTAAACAAAGGACCTACCTAGCTCGCTGCAGGCAGGCTAGTGGGGACAAAGGAGCTAGCACCCTCCCGTTTGCCCTGCCGATTCTGATTCGGTCCTAGAGCCCCGAACAGGCTGGGCTGGGAGATGTTATGTGGTCAAAGAGGGAAGCATAGTCATGTTTTATTGAAAGTAATCTCACTTGCTTTATTTGATTTTAAAAAATATTTTTCTATATGCTTGTATTTGGATGTCCATATTCCATTGCCAAAGTGTAGAAATAAAGAAAAACTTGTAGAAGTACTTGGGGTCTCCCAGACATTGAACTCAAGTCATCAGATGCTATAGGAAGATTTGCAGCTTGTAATTACCTGTCTACTGGGGTGTCACCCTTATACTATATATACAGACGCTGAACCTGTGTCCATCCCTTTTCTCCTTCCCCTAGCTCATTTTGCCCACTTCTCATTTGGATTGTTTGGATTCAATCTCCATCCACCGTTCAAACAGAGAATCCTGATTTGTGAGTTTACTCCTAAATAAGTAAATATCTATTTCTCAGTCCTGAACTAGTGTGGAAATTCTTTTAAGCATCTGTTCATCACTTTTCTCATCACACTTGGCACCCACGTAGATTTAAACTCCACACCTCCCAGGCAGACTGCTGAGCCATTCTACTGGCCCAGACAGTATTTCAACTATTCCTGCTTGGCTTGCTCTTACCTGAGCAGTTTTTTGTAAAATCCCCATCACAATGAAGTTTGCAGCAATTATGTAGCAAACCAGAATGCAAGTGGAGTCACTGTTTGCTGACTGCTGCAGCCCTGGAACAATTCTTTGTCACGTGGCAGCATGTGCGGCTTCTGGGTTTCTGTTCTCTGTCCCTGGATTCTGGGTTTCTTGCTCTTTGTATGAAATTGATTTAATTACATTTAATTTGTTAAGCAACACATATTTCTCAGTCTTTAGCCATGACCAAGGCAAAAACTAGCACAGCCCCGAACCATTTCTGTCACTGTTGCATTGTCACTGTTCCTATCATGACTCTGAAATCATACCATCTGCTGGATAGCAGGTTATATGACAGATTTCATTACCAATGCGACCATAAGAAATTAAGCAAGCTGTAATAATTTATGGCTTGCATTCTGCATTTGTTAAGGAGATGATAAAGTCTTGGGCTTCTAACATCAGGGCAACCCATCATGACTGTTTTCAGTTAGTTTCAGCAGTCCTGGATGACAGAACTTCCTTGATGTTTGGAATTTATTTCAGGAAGGAATCCAAAAATATGGAACCCCAGGGAAAGAAAAAGGTCTTGAGGTTTTCCAAGATGAAATTCTTGGTGAAGGCCCTTATGCTGACCTATAGGTTAAAGCTCTTTATGATGAAGAACTCTTGTCCCTATGCCACAAAGCAGCCTTGAATGCTTGGATTGGATTCAAGAACTAGGAAAAAGAATTGAATCATATACCAGGGTTAGACAGGGACAGAGGAAAACCTTTACTGATTTTTTTTACAAAGATTAACTAAGGCTGTACAAATAGGAGTATCAGACCCAGAAGCTAGATGAATAATTCTTGAATCTCTGGCTTTTGAAAATGCAAACTTAGAATGCAAAAGGATAATTGGGCCTTTAAGGTTTATATCATTCTGCATACAATAAATGTTGAGAAATTTGACTATAATGCTGAATCTTGGGTAGGAAAAGCAATTTCCAAAGTAATGAGGAGACATCAAACTGCCAAATGTTTTAATTGTGGTAAAATAGGACCTCTGAGAAGGGACTGTAGGCAAGGAATTTCTAGGAATAATATCTCCTCAGGGAATGGCAAAAATATGAGACCTTGACCTTCAATTATATGTAGAAGGTGTGGTAAAGGTCAACATTGGACCAATGAATGCAGATCAAAAACAGACAAGGCAACCCAGTATCATCAGGAAACTCCTTGAGGGCCTCTTGCAGGCCCACAAGACAAAAGTGGCCCAGTCATTCCCAGGAACTATGGAGGACATGTCACACCAAGAAAATTAAAAAACCCAGAACCTTCTGTGCAAGACCATACTGTTCTAAATGATGGCATAAATTTGGAGGATAAGTCAAAAATTCAAATAGGAAATAAGAAACATATATTCTGGCAAACTTCTATAAATGATCAGAGACCAAAGCTAAGGGTACGTATAAATGGAATTGTGACTGTTAGCTTGATAGATACAAGTGCGGATGTGAGTATCATCACTCCAGAATCTTGGTATACAAATTGGCCTCTTCAAGAGGGAGATATTCAATTACTAGGATTTGGAACCACATCTCAAATTAAACATATCATGAGATGGCTTGACTGTATTGGGCCAGAAGGTCAAAGAGGAAAGCTGAGGCCATATGTAGCTGACATTGCAATAAAATTATGGGGCTGTGATAAGATACAGCAATGGAATACCCAGATTAATATTTATGCAGTCCCAGGAACTCATAATTCTGGGAAGGATATAATAAGGTACTAGACACAAAATTCACCAGCCATTCAGGCTATAGAAGAACATGAAACAACCAGCAAACCTTTAGAGGTACCAACAGCTCTAACTTTGAAATGGTTAAATAGGAAGCCTATGTGTATTAAGCAGTGGCCTCGAGCTGAAGGCTAAGTTGCAGGCTTAGGAACAGCTGGTACAAGAGCAACTAGATGCTCACCATATTGAAGAATCAACCAGCCCTTGGAATTCTCCTGTGTTTGTTGTAAAAAAGAAATCTGGTAAACGGAGAATGGTGACAGATCTAAGAGCTGTCAATAAGGTTATTCAGCCTATGGGCCCTCTACAGTCTGAAATTCCTCTGCCTTCTCTATTACCAAAAGTATGGCCTCTTATAGTTATTGATTTGAAAGATTGTTTCTTCACTATACCTTTACAAGAAAAGGATAGAGAAAATTTTGCCTTCAAAGTGCCTACTTATAATAAATCTCAGCCTAGTAGGAGATATCAATAGACTATCCTCCCACAGGGGATGCTCAATAGTTTCACATTGTTTCAATACTTTGTAAGTCAGCCATTCAAGACAATATGTAAGCAATTTCCTAAGTCTATAATTTACCATTACATGGATGACATTTTGCTATCTGATTCAAACATGGATACTTTAGACAGAATGATTGCTCCTGAAAAAAATACAGAGAGGAGATTCTATCAATTACCTAGGATATAAAATAGGTTTGCAGAAAAATAGGACACAAATGACACAAATTGGGAGAGACTGGTTACAAACTCTTAATGACTTTCAAAGATTGTTAGGAGACATTTCCAGTTGACGACTTATACTATATATGCAGATGCAGAACCTGCATCTGTCCCTTTTCTCCTTCCCCTTGCTCCTATTTGCTGACTGCTTATTTGGATTGTTTGGACTTGATCTCCATCCAGTGTTAAAGCAGAGAATCCTGATTTGTGAGTTTATCCCTAAATAAATATCTATTTCTCAGTTCTGAGCTAGTGTGGGATTTCTTTTAAGCATCCGTTCATCACTTGTCCAGTCACAATCTGGCTTAGTAGCAACCAACTTTACCCACTGATATAATTCTCTGGCATTCACTTCTCATTCTGAGAAAGTATTATGAGCAAGTGTTTAGTCTATCAAGTAAACTAATATATTCCCCAGGGGAAAAAGGATGGTAATATAAATATCATATTCATTTGAAAACAGGATTCATTTTTCAAATTGTCCTATTCTCCTGTAGCCTTAAATGTCAATATATTTACTATTTAATAGGTGACAAAGTTTTACTTATGTAATATTTCTAGTAATCTTATTTGAGCACCAATAAGCTGCCTGAGTAGGAAAAAAGGTCTGTGGTGTGAAACCTGGCAACATGACCTTGATCATCATATGATCAGGGCCAAAAGAAACCCCACAAAGATTTCTTCAGATCCCAACATAACTTGTACCCATTCAAACATACAATCACATTATGTATGCACACACACACATACTACAGAAAAATTTTTTTAGAAATAAATCTCATTGCCTTACATTATCTGTCATTTCAAGATAATTTCTTTTTTAGGTAATACTTCAAGATTCAGTGCCAAATGGATATACACTGGACCATGAAGAATCAGGAATGATAAAATTTACTTACCTATCCATAGTACATCTGTATTATATATTATGCAATATACAGTTAATTCTTGATTATTATCTCTTATTAAATGTAGACTAATAACTGATATCAAAGCCAGAATGCATAACAAGAACATATGAAGGGAATTTGTGAAAATATGTAAAACAAATCCAGGAACAACCCACCATTCTTTGCCAGACACTGGTACTTTAAAAATTTGATCACACACATTCTGATATTAAGTAAACAATAGACCACTTAGATAACGAGCAACTGATTCTATGCATTTTAGCATAAAAATACATATCACCAAATGAAAGTACACTAGAAGATGAGCAGAAGTCAAATAAAGAATATATAAATCACCAAATAAATTTTGGTAAGTGGATTTATCACATATACAGTACACTTTAATATCTACTCCAAAAGTTTGAAAATACAAACTATAATACCTTGATTTCCACCATCAGACTTGAATGAACATGTAAACCATCTATCTCCTTGCATCAAAGCTATGATGAAAATTAGGTGAAGCAAGATTATTTTCTTTGAATCTGAAAGCAACTATCTTTCTAAATTTTTTTACCACATTGTTTACATGAACAGTGTTTTTTCTCCTGCATAAGTTCTCCTTTATTTCCCAACATCAAGATATTATATAAAGACTTTAAAATATTTAGGGAGACCAAGACAGGGCCACACAGTTAAGACAAATACAGGCCTACCTTGAAATGAGGGTTTTGACAAATCCCTGTAATTTCTGTTAGAAATACAAGAAGGCTACAGGATTTACCATTTTGGGGAAAGATCAAACACATTCAGATATCTAAAGACACACTGACATAACAAAATAAAATAAAAACAAATAATTAAACAAGCATTTTCACTTATAACTATTCTTAATTTGTAAGTATTCACTCCTTCTTTCCAGATGTTAAGACACCTATAAGCTTACCTACAGAGATTTTCTATATCATGCATTGGTTCAAATAATAAAAAGCAAGCACGTACACTTCAAATTCATGGAATCAGTACTTTTCAGTTGCTGCTTTCATTTGGAAAATCTTAGAAAATGCCACCCTGTAGGGAAAAGATATCACTGATGGTGTAAGTACCACTTCCAATTCACACTCTCTACTCCAAGTTTCAAGTTGAGGAAGTGAGCTCTGAGCTTCCTGCTGTGACTGTCATGTCTAAAACTTGTTGTCACTCTTCTCTCATGATGATCTTTCTTCACTCTGTATCCATAAGCCAAATTAATCTCCTTTATAAGTTGCCTTAGACCCCATGCTTTATCACAGAAGAAGAAAAGACACTAGTACACATCCATAAAGTTTTACTTTGGATGAGGAATTTCATGCAAATTAATGAGAAATGTGGTATCTAAAACATTTGCCATACTAGGTAAACTCTCAGGACTTTTGTCCATGAGTTTGTAGATACAAAGTAAAGAGGGACATCATAATGCTTAAGTAGGTTTTTGACACTTGTCGTTTTATTTTCTCTACAATTATTTTGTATAAGAAGGTGTAAATTTGTTAGCAAAAGGGCTTGCCAAATCCTTTATACTCATAGTTTATACTTCAATGTGATTTTTTTCATATCAAAGACTACTGTGATTCATGAAGGTTTTAACAAATCATTACACACTGAATGTTTTACTCTTGTATGAACTTTTTCATGGACTCAAAGGTTATGGTGAAATACAAAGACTTTATGACTGATTATATTCATGGGGTTACTATTCAATATAAATTCTTTCATGTCTTTGAAGATAATTATAATATACAATTGCTTTTACAACACTGCTTTCATTCATAGTGTATAATAAAAGATGGCTTGTTGATTCCTGGCTTCCCAGACCTAAAATAATTACTCACAAACTATATTAATTACAACACCATTTGGCCAAAAGCTTAGGCATATTTCTAACTAAAACTTACATCTTAAATTGATCCATTTCTATTAATATATGTGTTGCCCTGGGGTTTGTGGATTGCCTGTAAGGATCTCCAGTATCTGTCTCCTTTGGCAGCTACATAGTGTCTTCCAGACTGCCTACTCTCTCACTCTCTACATTTCTGTTTGGATTTTCGGCCTGGATTTACTCTGTTAAGTCACTGGCAAACAGCAGCTTCTTTATGATCCAAAGGTAATAAAAATGTTCACAACATACAGAGGGGAATCCCACATAACATCCCCTTTTCTGGCTAATTAAAACACGAGGTTTTAACTTTAGCATGGTGAGATTACATACAAGAATATAGTTACCAAGCAAGAATTATAATTACAATATTTAGTTCATTTACATTTGACGAATGAAGAATACTTTATCCTATCTTTGTGAATCTAAAGTTATATGTCTAATTTATAATTTATAAATATAACTATTTTTCTTTACTTTCATTAAAGACTCCAGAAGGATATAATATTACCTACATAATCAGAAAGAGCATTGTAAGCAACTTTCTTTTTTTATTATTTATTTTTTTATTAAAAAATTCTGCCTCCTCCCCACCTCCCATTTCCCTCCCCCCACTCCCCTCCCTGTCCCTCTCCAGTCCAAAAAGCAGTCAGGGTTCCCTGCCCTTCAGGAATTCCAAGGTCCTCCCTTCTCCATCCAGGTCTAGGAAGGTGAGCACCCAAACAGGCTAGGCTCCCACAAAGCCAGTACATGCAGTAGGATCAAAACCCAGTGCCATTATACTTGGCTTCTCAGTCAGCCCTCATTGACCAGCCCGTTCAGGAAGTCCGGTTTGATCCCATGTTTTTCAGTCCCAGTCCAGCTGGCCTTGGTGAGATCCCATTAGATCAGCCCCACTGTTTCAGTGGGTGGGTGCACCCCTCGTGGTCCTGACTTCCTTGCTCATGTTCTCCCTCCTTCTGCTCCTCAGTTGGACCTTGGGAGCTCAGTCCGGTGCTCCAAAGTGAGTCTCTGTCTCTATCTCCAACCATCGCCAGATGAAGGTTCTATGGTGATATGCAAGATATTCATCAGTATGGCCATAACATAGGGCCATTTCAGGCTCCTTCTCCTCAGCTTCCCAAGGAACTAGCTGGGGACATCTCCATGCATGCCTGGGGACATCTCCATGGATGCCTCTAGAGTCATGTCTCTTGGTAACCCTAAAATGGTAACCCTAATATATATTCCACCCCAACCATCCCATTCCCCCAAGCTCTCCCCATCCTTCCTTTCTCACTTTTCTCCCCCATCTTCCCTTACCGCCATCTTATTCCCACCCCCAAGTTCCCAATTTTTGCCATGCAATCTTGTCTACTTCTAATATCCAGGAGGAAAACTATATGTTTTTCTTGTTTAGCTTCTCTAGGATCACAAATAATAGGCTCAATGTCCTTTATTTATGGCTAGAAACCAATTATGAGTGAGTACACCCCATGTTCATCTTTTTGGGTTTGGGTTACCTCACTCAGGATAGTGTTTTCTATTTTCATCCATTTCCATGAAAAATTCAAGATGTCATTGTTTTTTACCACTTAGTAGTACTCTAATATGTATATATTCCAAACTTTCTTTATCCATTCTTCCATTGAGGGGCATCTAGGTTGTTTCCAGGTTCTGGCTATTACAAATAATACTGCTATGAACATAGTTGAACAAATGCTTTTGTCATTTGATAGGGCATCTCTTGGGTATATTCCCAAGAGTGGAATTGCTGGATCCTAGGTTAGGTTGATCCCGAATTTCCTGAGAAACCGCTATACTGCTTTCCAAAGTGGTTGCATAAGTTTGCATTCCCACCAGCAGTGGAAGAGTGTACTCCTTACTCCACATCCTCTCCAGCAAAGGCTATCATTGGTGCTTTTGATTTTAGCCATTCTGACAGGTGTAAGATGGTATCTCAAAGTTGTTTTGATTTGCATTTCCCTGCTAAGGAGGTTGATCATGACCTTAAGTGTCTTTTGGCCATTTGAACTTCTTCAGTTGAGAATTTTCTGTTCAGTTCAGTGCCCCATTTTTTAATTGGGTTAATTAGCATTTAAAAGTCTAGTTTATTGAGTTCTTTATATATTTTGGAGATCAGACATTTGTCTGTTGTGGGGTTGGTAAAGATCTTCTCCCACTCAGTAGGTTGCCTTTTTGTCTTAATGACAGTGTCCTTTGCTTTACAGAAGGTTATCAGTCTCGGGAGGTCCCATTTATTCAATGTTGCCCTTAATGTCTGTGCTGCTGGGGTTATATGTAAGAAGTGGTCTCCTGGGCCCATGTGTTGTAGAATACTTCCCACTTTCTCTTCTATCAGGTTGAGTGTGTTCGGACTGATATTGAGGTCTTTAATCCATTTGGACTTGAGTTTTGTGCATGGTGATAGATATGGATCTATTGTCATTCTTCTACAGGTTGACATCCAGTTGTGCCAGCAAAACTTGTTGAAGATGCTTTCTTTCTTCCATTTTATACTTTTAGCTCCTTTATCGAAAATCAGGAATTCCTAGGTTTGTGGGTTAAAAATCTGGGTCTTGTATTTGATTCCATTGGTCGACTTCTCTGTATTTATGCCAAGCTGTTTTCAATACTGTAGCTCTGTAATAGAGTTTGAAGTCAGGGATGGTAATGCCTTCAGAAGTTCCTTTATTGTATAAGATTGTTTTGGCTATCCTGGGTTTTTTTTTTTCCATATAAAGTTGATTATTGTTCTTTCAAGGTTTGTGAAGAATTTTGTTGGGATTTTGATGGTGATTGCATTGAATCTATAGATTGCTTTTGGTAGAATTGCCATTTTACTATGTTGTTCCTCCCAATCCAAGAGCAAGGGAGATTCTTCCATTTTCTGGTATCCTCTTCAATTTCTTTATTCAAAGACTTAAAGTTCTTGTCAAACAGACCTTTCACTTCCTTCTTTAGAGTTACCCCAAGATATTTTATGCTATTTGTGGCTATCGTGAAAGGTGATGCTTATTTAATTTCCTTCTGCTTCTTTATTCTTTTTGTATAGGAGGGCAACTTATTTTTTGAGTTGATCTTGTATCCGGTCACACTACTAAAGGTGTTTATCTGCTGTAGGAGTTCTTTGATAGAGTTTTGGGGTCACTGATGTACACTATCATATCATCTGCAAATAATGAAAGTTTGATTTCTTTCTTTCCAATTTTAATGCCATTGTTCCCCTTATGTTATCTTATTGCTATTGCGAGAACTTCCAGCACTATATTGAAGAGTTATGAAGAGAGTGGACAGCCTTGTTGTCTTCCTGATTTTAGTGGGATGGCTTTGAGTTTCTCTCCATTTAATTTGATGTTAGCTGTCAGCTTGCTGTATATTGCTTTTATTATATTTAAGAATGAACCTTGAATCCCTATCTCTCCAAGCCCTTAATGATAAAGGGGTGTTGAATTTTGTCAAATGCTTTTTCAGCATTTAATAAAATGATCATATGTTTTTTTTTCTTTCAGTTTATTTATATGATGGATTACATTAATAGGTTTGTGTATGTTGTACCAGCTCTGCTTCTCTGGGTTGAAGCCTACTTGATCATAATGGATAATTTTTCTAATGTGTTTTTGGATTCAGTTTGCCAGTATTTTATTGAGATTTTTGCATCGATATTCATAAGTGAGACTGGCCTGTAATTCTCTTTCTTGGTTGAGTCATTGTGTGATTTTGGTATCAGGGTAACTGTAGTTTCATAAAAGGAGTTTAGCAATGACTCTTCTGTTTCTATATTGTGAAATACAATAAGGAGTATAGGTATTAGCTCTTCTTGGAAGTTCTGGTAGAATTCTGCACTGAAAGCATCTGTTCCTGGGCTTTTTTTTTTGGTATGGAGGTTTTTGATAATACCTTCTAATTTTTCACGACTAACAGGTCTATTTAGATTGTTCACTTGGTCTTGGCTTAACTTTGGTATATGGTACTTATCATTCCTTTGGGTGCCCTTTGGATTAGCCCCTGCTGGCACTGGCGTTTGGTTATAGAAAGAGCAAGTAGGGCATTTCTTTACAATCTCCTTAGCTTGTTGCCATGTAATAGAAAACTCTTTCTTCAAACCTTTGCTATTAACATGATGTTTTTTATGAAATTCAGAGGCTTGTAACACACTACCAATCAATAACTGATCAATGTCTGCATTACCTTGTGCTAGAGGACCTGGCAGACCCGTATGGGATCGGATGTGTGTTATGTACATAGGGCAGAGCCTGTTCCTGATCAAATCTTGAACCTGGATAAACAATGAGGTTAGTTCTGTATCATCAGGTATAAATTCAGCAGTTTCAATATGTAAAATAACTCTTTCTGCGTATTGCGAATCAGTAACTATATTAATAGGTTCTCTAAAATCCCTTAGCACCATAAGAATGGCATATAATTCTGCCTTCTGGACAGAATCATAAGGACTTTGTTCCACCTTACCCAAGTCTTCCGATTTGTAACCTGCCTTCCCTGTTTTATTGGCATCAGTATAGAATGTACGGGCTCCAGTTATTGGAGCATCACGGACGATTCGAGGAAGGATCCATGAAGTTCTCTTTATGAAGTTAAGCCTCTTGCTT
>NW_026068125.1:3386077-3412292 GCF_014885135.2 Alexandromys fortis
ATGATCATATGTTTTTTTTTCTTTCAGTTTATTTATATGATGGATTACATTAATAGGTTTGTGTATGTTGTACCAGCTCTGCTTCTCTGGGTTGAAGCCTACTTGATCATAATGGATAATTTTTCTAATGTGTTTTTGGATTCAGTTTGCCAGTATTTTATTGAGATTTTTGCATCGATATTCATAAGTGAGACTGGCCTGTAATTCTCTTTCTTGGTTGAGTCATTGTGTGATTTTGGTATCAGGGTAACTGTAGTTTCATAAAAGGAGTTTAGCAATGACTCTTCTGTTTCTATATTGTGAAATACAATAAGGAGTATAGGTATTAGCTCTTCTTGGAAGTTCTGGTAGAATTCTGCACTGAAAGCATCTGTTCCTGGGCTTTTTTTTTTGGTATGGAGGTTTTTGATAATACCTTCTAATTTTTCACGACTAACAGGTCTATTTAGATTGTTCACTTGGTCTTGGCTTAACTTTGGTATATGGTACTTATCATTCCTTTGGGTGCCCTTTGGATTAGCCCCTGCTGGCACTGGCGTTTGGTTATAGAAAGAGCAAGTAGGGCATTTCTTTACAATCTCCTTAGCTTGTTGCCATGTAATAGAAAACTCTTTCTTCAAACCTTTGCTATTAACATGATGTTTTTTATGAAATTCAGAGGCTTGTAACACACTACCAATCAATAACTGATCAATGTCTGCATTACCTTGTGCTAGAGGACCTGGCAGACCCGTATGGGATCGGATGTGTGTTATGTACATAGGGCAAAGCCTGTTCCTGATCAAATCTTGAACCTGGATAAACAATGAGGTTAGTTCTGTATCATCAGGTATAAATTCAGCAGTTTCAATATGTAAAATAACTCTTTCTGCGTATTGCGAATCAGTAACTATATTAATAGGTTCTCTAAAATCCCTTAGCACCATAAGAATGGCATATAATTCTGCCTTCTGGACAGAATCATAAGGACTTTGTTCCACCTTACCCAAGTCTTCCGATTTGTAACCTGCCTTCCCTGTTTTATTGGCATCAGTATAGAATGTACGGGCTCCAGTTATTGGAGCATCACGGACGATTCGAGGAAGGATCCATGAAGTTCTCTTTATGAAGTTAAGCCTCTTGCTTTTTGGATAATTGTTATTAATATCTCCCAAAAAACTAGCACAAGCTCTTTGCCATGGTTCATTATCTTCCCATAATTTCTTTAGTTCATCAGCAGTGAAAGGCACTATAATTTCTGCTGGGTCTATGCCTGCTAATTGACGAAGTCTCAGCTTTCCTTTTATAATTAACTCGGCGACTTTTTCCACATAAGTTTTCAGTTTTTTACTTGGTTTATGTGGTAAAAAGATCCATTCCAAGATAATATCATCTCTCTGCATTAAAATTCCTGTAGGAGAAATTTTGGATGGTAATATGACGAGAATACAATCGAGCTCTGGATTCACCCTGTCCACATGTGCCTGTTGTAATTTTTCCTCAATTATTGTCAGTTCCTTTTCTGCTTCAGCTGTTAATTCTCTGGGACTGTTTAAGTCTTTATCACCTTCCAAGGTTTTGTTCAAATGAATTATTAGATCAGGTGTTATCCCAACAGCTGGTCGTAGACTGGAAATGTCTCCTAACAGTCTTTGAAAGTCATTAAGAGTCCGTAGGCGATCTCTCCTAATTTGTGCCTTTTGTGTCTTAATTTTTTGCAAACCTATTTTATAACCTAAATAATTAACAGAATCTCCCTTCTGTATCTTCTCAGGAGCAATTTGCAATCCCCATTTAGGTAAAAGTATCTTTATTTCTTCAAACAGTCTGTTCAAGGTATCCATGTTTGAATCGGATAACAAGATGTCGTCCATGTAGTGGTATATTATAGATTTGGGAAATTTCTTGCGTATTATTTGCAATGGTTGGTTCACAAAATATTGGCACAAGGAGGGGCTATTTAACATACCCTGGGGGAGGACGGCCCAGTGGTACCTCTTGGAAGGTTGAGAATTGTTGTAAGTAGGCACCGTGAAGGCAAATTTTTCTCTATCTTCTTTTTGTAAAGGTATGGTGAAAAAACAATCCTTTAAATCAATAACTATAAGAGGCCATCCTTTTGGTAATAAAGAGGGCAAAGGGATTCCAGATTGCAGAGGACCCATAGGTTGAATAACCTTGTTGATAGCTCTGAGATCTGTCACCATTCTCCATTTACCTGATTTTTTCTTAACCACAAATACAGGAGAATTCCAAGGGCTGGTAGATTCTTCTATATGTCCAGCATCTAATTGCTCTTGTACCAGCTGTTCTAAAGCCTGTAACTTTTCCTCAGCTAGAGGCCATTGCTTTGTCCATATTGGTTTCTCAGTCAACCATTTTAGAGGCAAGGCTGTTGGTATCTCTGAAGGGGCTTCAATTACTTGTTCTTGTATGGCCCGAATGGCCGGTTTTCTCCGTTTGTAATATCTTTTAATATTATTCTCAGAAATATAGGCTCTAGAAGTAGCAGGAATGTTAATTTGGGTATTCCATTGTTGTAATAGGTCACGACCCCATAAATTCATTGCAATATTGGCTACATATGGCCTTAATTTTCCTATTTGTCCCTCAGGCCCTATACATTCAACCCATCTTGTGCTCTGTCTTACTCGAGATAGGGTTCCAATTCCCAGGAGCTGAACATTTACATTCTGAAGAGGCCAATACGGATGCCAAGATTCTGGGGTAATGATACTTACATCAGCACCTGTGTCCAGCAGGCCAGTAATAAAAATGCCATTTACACACACTCTCAGCTTAGGTCTTTGATCATTTATAGAAGTTTGCCAAAACACACGTAACTCATCTTTCTGCTCATTATCGTTTGTAACAGTAGGCATGAGGTTTCCTAATTGTCCTGACGAGGCACGTTCTCTGCAGAAACTGGAAATGACTGAACCATGTTTGCCATGGGGGCCTGTGAGGCCCCCCCTCTCACGTTTCCCGTCTGTATCAGGTTGCCTTGTCTATCTCTTGTAGACCTGCATTCATTCGTCCAATGTCTACCTTTTCCACATCTTCTACATAAACCTGAAGGCTGAGTCCTCCTATTTCTGTTATTTCTAGAAGATGCATTATTATTATTTCTGAAGATCCGTTGTTTACAATTCCTTTTCATATGACCCATTTTGCCACAATTAAAACATTTGGTATTCTGGTGTCTCCTTTTACCATTGGAAATTGCTTCTTCTACCCATGCTTCAGTGCCATAATCAAATGTATCAACATCCAGTGTATGCAAGACCCATTCTTCCAAGGGTGCTGATCTGAACCTTAAAGGCCCCAAAATCTTTTTGCATTCCACATTTGCATTTTCATAAGCCAAAGACTCAATCATTATACGTCTTGCGTCAGGGTCAGGTATCCCTATTTGCACAGCCTTAGTAAGTCTTTGTAAAAAATCACTAAAAGGTTCTCTCAGACCTTGTTTAATTGTGACAAATGATTCCATTCTCTGTCCTGGGTCTTGTACCCTGTCCCAAGCCCTTAAGGCTGCTGTAGTGCATATGGAGAGTGTGTTTTCGTCCAAATTAGCTTGTTCCTGAGGGTCAGAAAAGCGTCCTTCACCTAGAATTTTATCTAGGGAGATGTCACTTCCCTTCGCCTTTTCTTGCTGTTCTAAAAGTCTAGCCTCTTGCCTGAACAAGCATTTCCATTTTAAGTGCGGCCCACTCTCAAGGACTGCAGAGCTCAGCTGGAGCCAGTCCAATGGCGTAGCTCTGCTTGTGGATGCCCAAGACTTTAGCATCTCTTTAACAAAAGAGGAATGCATCCCGAAAGTCATGACAGCCTGTTTAATTTCTTTGAGATCATTCATACGGACATGCTCCCATGTATCTTCCTTAATGACCCTAGGGTTTCTGGAACCAATCACCTTCTCTGTTGTTATTACTGGAAAGGCAGGTAGAGCTGTAGGTAGAGATTTGTGGAAATTGTCCCGGAGGGATTTACCCACAGATGTAGTTAAAATTTGCCTTTCTACCGTTTGTTCTTCTTCATCAGAATTTAGAAATTCCTCAATCTTTTCAATTCTATTCACCATTGCCTTCTGCAATGTCTGTATCTCCTGTCCAGAATTATGTTCCAAAGCCTTCATTGAGGATTCTAAAGTATGAAGTTTGTCCATTAGAGATAAGTTCTCATCTTTGGACATAATTTTTATGGCATAAACCGTGCCTTCTTGTATTGACAATCTTTCTGCCAATCTGTCATAAGCTTTAGACAAAATCCGATAGTCACATTCAGCAGTTTTGATTCTCTCAGTTACTATTTCAGTTCCTACAGAAAGGGACTGAAGCTTACAACCCAAATCAGCTGTTCCCTCTTCCATAGTAATGAGTTTCTCCTTAATATCAGCCACTAATGTTTCAGTTCCTACAGAAAGGGACTGGAGCTTACGATCCAAATCAGCTGTTCCCTCTTCCATAGTAATGAATTTCTCCTTAATATCAGCCTGTAATGTTTCAGTTCCTACAGAAAGGGACTGGAGCTTACGATCCAAATCAGCTGTTCCCTCTTCCATAGTAATGAATTTCTCCTTAATATCAGTCTGTACCTTTTTTAAATTTTCCTCAGTTGATCGAGTCATGTTAAACAAAGATCTGTTCTCCTCCTGGAGAACTTCAAACTGATTCTTGAGAAGATTGTTGTCATTCTCAATTGTTTTTAAGCGTGCAACCTCTGCTCGTAAAGACTTTATCATATTTCTATTATCAAACCATATAGTGCCAAGGAAAACTACGAATCCCAGAAAGATCCATAGAGGTGGGGTGATAGACACCTCTTGTAAAATCTCCCACATGGTACAATTAAAAAAACTGTTAAATTCTTGAATGGTAACGTGTTCAGACATTTTAATTATAAAAGAAAATTTTTTCTCTTACCTGCAACGACTGGTTCCTGCCGGTGGTGGTCTCTGTGGTTTTGGAGCCTGTCTTGGAACTAGCTCTTGTAGACCAGGTTGGCCTCGAACTCACAGAGATCCGCTTGTCTCTGCCTCCCTAGTGCTGGGATTAAAGGCGTGCGCCACCACCGCCTGGCCGGCCTTGAACTCACAGAGATCCGCCTGCCTCTCTGGATATTATGGGCCTGAAGGCCGAGTGTATCTCGGACTCAGCCCTGGGGCCCAAGTCGCAAACTAAGAAAATGACACCCGGGAGCGTGCTGTGTTAGCTAGCAGGCTACACGCTTGAGTCAGGTGCAAAATAGCCCGACGCTGGATGCCAAAATGTAATGGCGTAAGCGAATGCAGACAGATTGTCAAAATATAGACAGCTTTAATGGAGGAATAGACTTACAGAACCACCGTTCCCGCGGAGACCAGGAAAGCAGAAGCGAGCGCTGGGAGCAAGCTTGCCAAATTTATAGGAAAACTTTAGCCTGAGGCGAACATGCCCCCTAAGGGGTGGGACTTATCCCTACAGTGAACACTGGAGGTTCACTGCTCACATGTGTTATGTCCAGCTGTTGTGTGGAACAGAAGAGTCTGGAGGTTCACTGCTCACATCTGTAATGTGTGTCCAGCCAGTGAGTGGACACTGACGGAGTCTGGAGGTTCACTTCTTACATCAGTAATTTCTGTCCAGCCAGTGAGTGGACAGTGAAGGAGTATGGATGTTCACTGCTAACAACTGTAATGCCTGTCCATCCAGTGAGTGGACACTGGAGGAGTCCGGATATTCCCTGCTCCCTTCTGTAATGTCCAGCTTGTGAGTGGACACTGAAGGTATCCTAAGGTCACTGCTCACATTTGTAAGGTCTGTTCAGCCAGTGAGTAGACAGTAGATTAAACTGGAGGTTCACTGCTCACATCTGCAATGACATTTCTGCCAGTGAGTGGACACTAGAGGAGTCTGTAGGTCACTCCTCACATCCCTAATGTCTGTCCAGCAAGTGAGTGGATACTGGAGGCGTCTGGAGGTTCACTGCTCACCTCTGTAATATCCAGCAAGTGAGTAGACACTGGAGGAGTCTGGAGCTTCACTGTGCATATCTGTAATGTCCAGCCAGTTAGTGAGCACTGGAGGTGCACTGCTCAAATGTGTACTGTCCAGCCGGTTTATGGACACAGGAGAGTCTGAAGCTTCACTGCTCACATCTGTAATGTTTGTCCAGCAAGTGAGTGCACACTGGAGGGTCAGAAGATTCACTGCTTAAATCTGTACTATTTGTTCAGCAAGTGAGTAGACACTGGAGGAGTCATGAGGTTCACTGCTCACATCTCTAATGTGTGTCCTGCCAGTGAGTAGACACTGGAGGAGTCTGGAGGTTCACTGCTCACATCTGTAATGTCTGTCCAGCCAGTCAATGGACACTGAAGAAGTCTGGAGCTTCACTGTTCACATCTGTAATGTCCACACAGTGAGTGAACACTGGAGGTTCACTGCTCACATGTGTTATGTCCAGCTGTTTTGTGGAACAGATGAGTCTGGAGGTTCACTGCTCACATCTGTAATGTGTGTCTAGACAGTGAGTGGAAACTGAAGGACTCAGGAGGTTCACTTCTCCCATCAGTAATGTCTGTCCAGCCAGTGAGTGGACACTGGGGGAGTCTGGGGGTTCATTGCTCATATCTGTAATGTCCTGGCAGTAAGTGGACACTAGAGGAGTCTATAGGTCACTGCTCACATATCTTATGTCTGTCCAGCGAGTGAGTGGATACTGGAGGTATCTGGAGGTTCACTACTCACAGCTGTAATATCCAGCCAGTGAGTGGACACTAGAGGTATCTGGAGGTTCACTGCTCACATCTGTAATGTGCTGGTTGCAAGTGGAAACTGGAGGAGTCCTGAGGTCACTAATCACACCCATAATGTCTGTCCAGCCAGTGAGTGGACAGTGGATTAGTCTGGAGGTTTACTGCTCACATCTGTAATGTCTGTCCAGCCAGTGAGTGGACAGGGGAGGAGTCTGGAGGTTCACTACTAACATCTGCAATGTCTTTCCATGCACTGAGTGGACACTGGAGGAGTCCGGATGTTCAATGCTCACTTCTGTAATGTCCAGCTTATGAGTGGACACTGGATTTGTCCTGAGGTCACTGCTCACATCTGTAATGTCTGTCCAGCCAGTGAGTGGTCACTGGAGGGGTCTGGATGTTCACTGATTCAGATCTGTAATGTCCAGCCAGTCGGTGAACACTGTAGGTTCACTGCTCACATGTGTACTCTCCAGCCGATTTGTGGACACAGGAGACTCTAAGGTTCACTGCTCACATCTGTAATGTCTGTCCATCCAGTGAGTGGACACTGGATGAGTCCAGATGTTCACTGCTCACTTCTGTAATGTCCAGCTTGCGAGTGGACACTGGAGGAGTCCTGAGGTCCCTGCTCACATTTGTAATGTCTGTTCAGCCCGTGAGTGGAGAGTAGATTATTCTGGAGGTTCACTGCTCACATCTGCAATATCTGTCATGCCAGTGAGTAGACACTGGAAGAGTCTGGAGGTTGACTGTTCACATCTCTAATGTCTGTCCAGCCAGTGAGTGGACACTGGAGGAATCAGGAGGTTCACTGCTAACACCTGTAATGTCTGTGCAGCCAGTGAGTGGACACTGAAGGAATCTGGTGGTTCATTGTTCACATCTGTAATGCCCTTGCAGTGAGTGGACACTAGAGGAGTCTGTTGGTCACTGCTCATATCCCTAATGTCTGTTGAGCGAGTGAGTGGATACTGGAGGCATCTGGAGTTTCACTGCTTACCTCTGTAATATCCATCCAGTGAGTGGACACTAGAGGAGACTGGAGGTTCACTGCTCACATTTGTAATGTCCAGCCAATGAGTGGACAATGGAGGAGTCTGGAGGTTCACTTCTCACATCTGTAATGTCCAGTTTGTGAGTGGACACTAGAGGAGTCCTGAGGTCACTGCTCACATCGGTAATGTCTGTCCAGCCAGTGAGTGGACAGTGGAGGAATCTGGAGGTTTACTGCTAACATCTGCAATGTTTGTCCATCCACTCAGTGGACACTGGAGGAGTCTGGATGTTCACTGCTCACTTCTGTAATGTCCAGCTTGTGAGTGGACACTGGAGGTGTCCTGAGGTCACTGCTCACAATTGTAATGTCTGTTCAGTCCGTGAAGGGACAGTAGATATATCTGGAGGTTCACTGCTCACATCTGCAATGACTTTTCTGCCATTGATTAGACAGTGGAAGAGTCTGGAGGTTCATTGCTCACGTCTATAATGCCCAACCAGTGAGTGGACACTAGAGGAGACTGTAGCTTCACTGCTCACTTCTGTAATGTTTAGCCAGTTAGTGAACACTGGAGGTTCACTGCTCACATGTGTACTCTGCAGCTGATTTTTGTACACAGGAGAGTCTGGAGCTTCACTGCTCACATCCGTAATGTTTGTCCAACCAGTGAGTGCACACGGGAGTGTCAGAAGGTTCACTGCTCACATCTGTACTATTTGTTCAGCCAGTGAGTAGGCACTGGAGGAGTCATGAGGTTCACTGCTCACATCTCTAATGTGTGTCCTGTCAGTGAGTGGACACTGGAGGAGTCTGGATGTTCACTGCTCACATCTGTAATGTCTTTCCAGCCAGTCAATGGACACTGAAAAAGTCTGGAACTTCACTGTTCATTTCTGTAATGTCCACACAGTGAGTGAACACTGGAGGTTCACTGCTCACATGTGTTATTTTCAGCTGTTTTGTGGAACGGAAGAGTCTGGAGGTTCACTGCTCACATCTGTAATGTGTGTCCTACCAGTGAGTGGACACTAAAGGAGTCTGGAGATCCACTTCTCCCATCAGTAATGTCTGCCCAGCCAGTGATTGGACAATGAAGGAGTCTGGACGTTCATTGCTCACATCTGTAATGCCTTGGCTGTGCGTGGACACTAGAGGAGTCTGTAGGTCTCTGCTCACATCCCTAATGTCTGTCCAGGGTATGAGTGGATACTGGAGGCGTCTGAAGGTTCACTGCTCACATCTGTAATGTGCTAGTTGCAAGTCGAAACTGGAAGAGTCCTGAGGTCACTACTCACATCTGTAATGTCTGTCCAGCCAGTGAGTGGACAGTGGATTAGTCTGGAGGTTCACTGCTCACACATGTAATGTCTGTCCAGCCAGGGAGTGGACAGTGGAGGAGTCTGGAGGTTCACTACTAACATCTGCAATGTCTTTCCATCCACTGAGTGGACACTGGAGGAGTCCAGATGTTTACTGCTCACTTCTGTAATGTCCAGCTTATGAGTGGACACTGGATGTGTCCTGAGGTCACTGCTCACATCTGTAATGTCTGTCCAGCCAGTGAGTGGTCACTGGAGGTGTCTGGAAGTTCACTGATTCTGACATGTTATGTCCAGCCAGTGAGTGAACACTGGAGGTTCACTGTTCACATGTGTGCTCTCCAGCCGATTTGTGGACACAGAGAGTCTAGAGGTTCACTGCTCAAATCTGCAATGTCTGTCCAGCCACTGAATGGACATTGGAGCAGTCTGGAGGTTCACTGCTCACATCTGTAATGTCTGTGCATCCAGCGAATATACACTGGAGGAATCTGGAGTTCAATGCTCAGAACTCTAATGTCCAGCCAGTGAGTGAAAGCTGGAGGTTCACTGCTAATATGTGTACTGTCCAGCCAGATTGTGGACAAAGGAGAGACTGTAGGTTCATTGCTCACCTCTGTAATGTCTGTCCATTAAGTGAGTGGACACTGGTGGATTCCAGATATTCACTGCTCACTTCTGTAATGTCCAGCTTGTGAGTGGACACTGGAGGAGTCTTGAGGTCACTGCTCACATTTGTAATGTCTGTTCAGCCCGGGAGTGGACAGATTAGTCTGGAGGTTCACTGCTCACATCTGCATTGTCTCTCTACCCAGTGAATGAACATTGGAGGAATCTGGAGGTTCATTGCTCACATCTGTAATGTCCAGCCACTGAGTGAACACTGGAGGTTCACTGTTCACATGTGTACTGTCCAGCCGATTGTGGACACTGGAGAGCTGGAGGTTCGCTGCAGACATCTGTAATGTATGTCCAGCCAGTGAGTGCACACTGGAGAAATCTGTAAGTTCACAGCTCACATCTGTAATGTCCAGCCAGTGAGTTGACACTGGAGGCGTCCGGATGTTCACTGCTCACTACTGTAATGTCCAGCTTGCGAGTGGACACTGTAGGAGTCCTGAGGTCCCTGCTCACAATTCTAATGTCTGTTCAGCTCATGAGTGGACAGTAGATCGTTCAGGAAGTTCACTGCTCACATCTGCAATGTCTTTCATGCCAGTGAGTAGACACTAAAGGAGTCTGGAGGTTCACTGATTCAGATATGTAATATCCAGCCAGTGAGTGAACACTGTGTACTCTCCAGCTGAATTGTGGACGCAGGAGACTCTAGAGTTTCATTGCTCACACCTGTAATGTCTGTCCAGCCAGTCAATGGAAACTGGAGGCATCTGGATGCTCACTGCTCACATCGGTAATGTCTGTCCATCCAATGAGTGGACACTGGAGGAGTCTGGATGTTCACTGCTCACGTGTGTTATATCCAGCTGTTTTGTGGAACAGAAGAGTCTGGAGGTTCACTGCTCACATCTGTAATGGGTGTCTAGCCAGTGAGTGGACACTGGAGGAGTCTGGAGATTCACTGCTAATAACTGTAATGCCTGTCCACACAGTGAGTGGACACTGGAGGAGTCAGAATGTTCACTGCTCACTTCTGTAATATCCAGCTTGTGAGTGGACACTGGAGGTGTCCTGGGGTTACTGCGCACATTTGTTATGCCTGTTCAGCCATGCCATGAGTGGATAGTAGATTAATCTTGAGGTTCACTTCTGACATCTGCAATGACTTTCCTGCCAGTGAGTAGACACTGGAAGAGTCTGGATGTTCATTGTTCACATCTGTAATGCCCAGTCAGTGAGTGGACACTAGAGGAGTCTGTAGGTCACTGCTCACATCCCTAATGTCTGTCCAGCGAGTGAGTGGATACTGGAGGCATCTGGATGTTCACTGCTTACCTCTGTAATGTCCAGCCAGTGAATGGACACTGAAGGAGTCTGGAGGTTCACTGCTCACACCTGTAATATCCTGGTTGAGAGTGGAAACTGGAGGAGTCCTGATGTCACTGCTCACATCTGTGATGTCTGTCCAGCCAGTGAGTGAACAGTGGATTAGTCTGGAGGTTCACTGCTCACATCTGTAATGTCTGTCCAGCCAGTGAGTGGAGAGTGCAGGAGTCTGGAAGTACAATTTTAACATCTGCAATGTCTGTCCATCCACTGAGTGGACACTGGAAGAGTCCGGATATTCACTGCTCACTTCTGTAATGTCCAGCTTGTGAGTGGACACTGGAAGAGTCCTGAGGTCACTGCTCACATTTGTAATGTCTGTTCAGCCCTTGAGTGGACACTGGAGGAGTCTGCAGGTTCATGGCTCACATCTGTAATGTATGTCCAGCCAGTGAGTGGACACTTGTGGTTCACTGCTCATATATGTATTGTCCAGCCTGTTGTGGACACAGTAGAGACTTGAGGTTCACTGCTCACATCTGTAATGTCTGTCCAGCCGGTGAGTGGACACTGGACGTGTCTTAGGTTCACTGCTCACATCTTTAATGTCCAGACAGTGAGTGAACAGTGGAGGTCAACTGCTCACATGTGTACTGTCCTGGCAGTTTGTGGACACAGGAGAGTCTGGAGGTTCACTGCTTACACATGTAATGCCTGTCCATCCAGTGAGTGGACACTGGAGGAGTCAGGATGTTCACTGCTCACATCTGTAATGTGTATCCAGCCAATGAGTGGACACTGGAAGGGTCTGGAAGTTAACTGCTCACATCTGTAATGTCTGTCAAGACAGTGAGTGGACACTGGAATCGTCTGGAAGTTTACTGCTCACATCTGTAATCTCCAGTCAGTGAGTGGACACTAGAGGTTTACCGCTCACATCTGTATTGTCCAGCCAGTGAGTGGACACAGGAAGAGTGTGGACGTTCACTGCTCACATCTGGTCTATGCAGATGTATGCACATGTCCCACCCTCCCCTAGCGACGGACCGCCCCTAGCCACGCCCACAGCCCAAGCCCCAGCAGAAACACTATCTTTGGAGGAACCCCAGGGTGGCTGGAACACTAGGTTGGCTGTAATCCTAGCACGCCCTCCCCTAGCTACACCCCACCTCTATCACTGCTCTCCCATGGCAACGGGCCCCGTCTAGCCACTCCCCCAGCTCTAGCCTGGCGGGAACCCTAGCCTGGTCAGAGTACTAGCCTGGCTGGAACCCTAAGCACTCCGACCCCTAGCAACGCCCCACCCCTATCCCCACCCTCCCCTGGCAACTCCAACCCCAGCCACTCCCACAGCACTAGCCATGCCCTCTGGGGGTCTGCCTCTTAAGGTTACCAGTGCCTTAGGGTTACAGCCAGGCTAAGGTTACAGGGATGCTAGGGTTGGGGCGTGGCTACAGTTGGGGAGGAGCTAGGGGTGTGGAGGTGCTAGTGGTTGAGGAGTGGCTAGGGCTAGGGGCAGTCCTAGGGTCAGGGTCAGTTTTATGATCAGGACCGGTGCTAGGGTGACCATCACAGCCGAGGCCTGGGTGGCTGGCAGGCTAGGACAGGGCTTTCTGATTGGTCAAGGGAAACCTGGATCCTCCCAGGGGCTCACGAATATGCAGGGTGACTCCCCAGGACCCCCCTGACATCTGCATACATCTGCATAGGCCAACCCGCCCACCAGAGCAGACCCCCACATGTAGCAATTGGGCATAGGCTGAGGTCTATGGAGACTAGGGTTAACTCTGGCGCCTCCCAGGCCCTTCCCAGGTTCTCATGAATATGCAGGTTGACTCCCCATCACACCCCTGACGTGTGCATACATCTGCCTGGCTCCCCGGTTCCCCCTCCCTCCCACCTCCCTCCACTGTCCCAGCTCCCCGTTCCCCCGCCCCCTCCCGCGGACCCGGAAGCCCCCCTCCCCCGATCGCCCCATCTCTGGCCCCGTGAGACCAGCTGGGAGAGCAGGGAGGAACAGAGCCCAGGCTCTGCCCCCTCTGCCCGCCCCGTGGTCCGAGCCGGCTCATTCCCTCATGGGCCCTCGATCACGACGCGGGGACGGGGAGGCGTGCGGCATGGACGGTTCGGGTGCGCGGCGGGGGTCTCCCCCCTCCGTATCCCGCTTTTCTCGGCTTTCCCCACTCCCGGGAGGCGCGGTCTGGGCCGGAAGGATGGAAGCGGGGAAGCCAGGGGCCCAAGGATCATGGGAAACCGAGTTCTCTGGTTCCCTCGGCCCATTCACGGATTATGGGCAAGATGGCCGCCGCCGGAAATCATGGGAGACGTATTCCAACACCGGGAACTGGCAACCCGAGCAACGGGGAGCCCCGGGGAGCGGTGCGGCAACCCCGCCGCGACCCCTGGGGGCACCCACAGGCGCGTTCGCGCCACGTGGGAAACCCACACCCCGCCTCTGGCCTTCCAGCCATGATCAGCGCCCCCGAGCGGGCTCTGGTAGTCGCTGGCAGTCACCAAGAGCCACAGAGACCCCTGTCCGAGAACCGGAGGCCGGGGACACAGGCCCTGGCTGTGCCCCCGGCAATGGGCAGCCCTCCGCTGGCAACGGGGCGACCCCACCTCCGCTTTTGAATCGGCCACGCCACAAAACCGGTCCCCCGGCCGCTCCTGGATGCACCTAGTCCCAGTGCCCGGTCTCCCCAGCCCCTCCTAGGCACCTGGCGACGCCCTGCCGCTGGCCCACCCTACCCTAGCGACGAACAGCCACAGCCTGGGCTGAAACCCTAGCCTGTCTGGAACCCCAGGGTTGCTGGAACACTAGGGTGGCTGTAGCCCTGGCCACGCCCTCCCCTAGCAATGCCCCACCCCTATCACCGCCCTCCCATGGCAACGGGCCGTCCCTAGCCACTTTCCCAGCTCTAGCCTGGCTGGAACCCTAGCCTGGCTGGAACCCTAGCCACTCTGACCCCTAGCAATGCCCCACCCCTATCTCCGCCCTCCCCTGGCAACTTCACCCCCAGCCACTCCCACAGCACTAGGCACTTCCTCTGCGGACCGCCCCTTAGTGTTACCCGGGCCTTAGGGTTACAGCCAGGCTAGGGTTGGGGAGGAGCTAGGGGTGTGGAGGTGCTAGTGGTGGGGGAGTGGCTAGGGCTAGGGGCGGTCCTAGGGTCAGGGTCAGCCTTAGGTTCAGGACCTGTGCTAGGGTGACCATCAGGGCCGAGGCCTGTGTGGCTGGCAGGCAAGTCCGGGCTTTCTGATTGGTTGAGGGAGGCCTGGATCCTCCCAGGCCCCTCCCAGGGGCTGATGAATATGTAGGATGACACCCCAGGAACCACTGACCTGTGCATACATCTTGCATAGGCCATCCCGCCACCCAGACCCCCACCCCACGTGTCACAGTTGTGTGTAGGCCTGAGGTCTATGGAAGGGCTATGGAAACTAGGATTGACTCTGGCCCCTCCAGGCCACGCCCAGGGGCTCCCCAGCTCTCCCTCTCTCCCTCCTCGGTCCCTGCTCCCCATTCTCCGCCCCCTCCCGCGGACCCGGGAGGCCCCTGATCGCCCCGGCCCCTGCCCCGGGAGACGAGCTGGGAGAGCAGGAAGGAATAGAGCCCAGGCTCCGACCCCTCCACCCGCCCCGTGGTCCATGCCGGCTCCCTCCCTCATGGACCCTCGATCACAGCAGCGGGGGAGGGGAGACGGGTAGCGGGGGAGGACGCGAGTGTGCTGCGGGGTTCTCCCTGCCCCGTACCCCGCTTTTCTCGGCTTTCCCCACGCCCGGGAGCCTCTGGAGGTGCGGTCCGGCCAGGAAGGAAGGAAGCAGGAAGCCAGGGTCCCAGGGATCATGGGAAACCGAGTTCTCTGGTTCCCTTGGCCCATTCACGGACTACGGGCACCACCGGGACTCATGGGAGACGTAGTCCAACACCAGGAACCGGCACCCCGAGCCCCGGGGAGTGGCGCAGCGGCCACCCCGTGACCCGTGGGGGTGCCCTCGGTTGCGGATGTGCCGCGTGGGGAGCCCATGCCCCACCTCCGGCCCCCCAGCCGTGATCAGCGCACACGAGCGGGCTCTGGCAGTCGCTGGTGGTCACCGAGTGCCACAGAGACCCCGGTCCGAGACCCGGGGGCCGGGACGCAGGACCTGGCCGTGCCCCCGGGAATGGGCAGCCCTCCGCTGGCAACGGAGTGAGCCCAGCCCCGCCCATGAAGCGGCCACGCCCCAAACCCCCCACCCCCGGCCGCCCCAGTGCCTGTTCTCCCGGGCCCCTCCCGGGCCCCTGGCGATGCCCCACCCCTGTCCACACCCTCCCCTAGCGACGGACCGCCCCTAACCAAGCCCACAGCCCCAGCCCTGGCTGAAACCCTAGCCTGGCTGGAACCCCAGTGTGGCTGTAACACTATGGTGGCTGTAACCCTATCCATACCCTCCTCTAGCAATGCCCCACCCCTATCACCACCCTCCCATGGCAACGGGCCGCCCCTAGCCACTCCCCCAGCTCTAGCCTGGCCGGACCGCTAGCCTGGCTGGAACCCTAGCCTGTAGGGTTAGGCCAGCCCCTAATGTGGCAGACTCTCCTCTGGGGAATGTTTACTGATAAATTGCACGCACAGAAGCCTGTGCTTCCCTTCCTGTTTCCTGTACTCCGAGGGAACCTTGGTTTCATGAGTCTGGTTTTTCCATTAAAGTTGTGCAAATATTTATTACAATTTCTCTTCATTAATCTAAGCCACCACATTTGGCGCCCAGTGGGTCTTTGTGGATACCTGCCCCTATTCGAAGGCTCCGGAGGCCACCACAGGGAGCCAGCAGCACCTCCCCCTCGGGAGGTCTCTCTCTCTTCGCAAAGATTGTGCCCTCTCAGCACTGTACCTAGAAGTAGCTGAGATTCTGAGTCACTGGAAATCTCTGGTGCCTGCTAGAAAGCCAGCAAACAGAACAGGAGACATAGCCCCGGCGGATTAAATTTGTGTTTGTGCGCCCCACCCTGCCGAGTACCCTGCGCTCAGGTCACGTAAGGGCGGAGAGGCTTGCAGTCCCCGTGACCCGGCTCAGTGCCATGCATCTCATTGACTTGTTCACTTTGGCAGCTTTCTCTCTGTTCCCCGTCCATACCGCCTGCTTGCCGCAGCAATTAACCCAGAACAGTAAATTTCGGTTTTGAGTTGTTTCAGACCAGCTCTCCACGTACTCAAGTAGACTCTTTCGCCACCACGGGCAGGAACCAGTCATTGCAGGTAAAAAAAAAAAAAAATTTTCTTTTATAAATAAAATGTCGGAGAATATTACTATTCAGGACTTTAACAGTCTTTTTGAGTGTGCCATGTGGGAGATCTTACAAGAGGTGTCTAGCACACCACATCTATGGTATTAGTATGGTATTAGTATGGTATTAGTTCTAGGATTAGTAGTTTTCCTTGGTATTAGGTGGTTTGACAACAAAAGTATGATAGAGTCTTTAAGAGACGAATCCAGGATTCTTAAGGCAGAGGTTGAACGTCTACAAACTATTCAGCATGACAATGATCTTCTCAAGAATCAGTTTGAAGTTCTACAGGAAGAGAACAGAACTTTGTTTAACAAGACAATGGTGACTGAAAAAAAATTTAGAAAAAGTTCAGGCGGATGTTAAGGAGATATTCATTACTCTGGAAGAGGGAACAACTGATCTGGATCATAAACTCCAGTCCCTTTCTGTAGGAAGTGAAATATTAGTGGCTGATATTAAGGAGAAATTCATTACTATGGAAGAAGGAACAGCTGATTTGGATCGTAAATTTCATCAGACACTTTCTGAAAGGACGGAAACATTAACTGACAGAATCAAAACTGTTGAGTGTGACAATCGAATTTTGACTATAGCTTATGACAGATTGGCGGAAAGATTGTCAATACAAGAAGGCACGGTTTATGCCATAAAAATTATGTCCAAAGATGAGAACTTATTTCTTATGGACAAACTTTATACTTTAGAATCCTCAATGAAGGCTTTGGAACATAATTCTGGACAGGAGATACAGACATTGCAGAAGGCAATGGTGAATAGAATTGAAAAGATTGAGGAATTTCTAAATTCTGATGAAGAACAAATGGTAGAAAGGCAAATTTTAACTACATTTGTGGGTAAATCCCTCCGGGAAAATTTCCACAAATCTCTACCTACAGCTCTACCTGCCTTTCCAGTAATAACAACAGAGAAGGTGATTGGTTCCAGAAACCCTAGGGTCATCAAGGAAGATATATGGGAGCCTGTCCGTATGAATGATCTCAAAGATATTAATCAGGCTGTCATGACTTTCAGGATGCACGCCTCTTTTGTTAAAGAGATGCTAAAATCTTGGGCATCCACAAGCAGAGCTACGCCCTCTGACTGGTTTCAGCTGACGTCTTCAGTCCTTGAGAGTGGGCTGCAATTAAAATGGAAGTGCTTATTCAAGCAAGAGGCTAGACTTTTAGAACAGCAAGAAAAGGCAAAGGAAAGTGACATCTCCCTAGATAAAATTCTAGGTGAAGGACTCTTTTCCGACCCTCAGGAACAAGCTAATTTGGATGAAAACACACTCTCCATGTGCACTACAGCAGCCTTAAGGGCTTGGGACAGGGTACAAGACACAGGACAGAGAATGGAATCATTTGTCACAATTAAACAAGGTCAGAGAGAACACTTTAGTGATTTTTTACAAAGACTTACTAAGGCTGTGCAAATAGGGATATCTGACCGAGACACAAGACGTATAATGATTGAGTTTGGCTTATGAAATGCAAATGTGGAATGCAAAAATATTTTAAGGCCTTTAATGTTCAGATCAGCACCCTTGGAAGAATGGGTCTTGCATACACTGGATGTTGACACATTTGATTATGGCACTGAAGCATGGGTAGAAGAAGCAATTTCCAATGGTAAAAGGAGACACCAGAATACCAAATGTTTTAATTGTGGCAAAATAGGTCATATGAAAAGGAATTGTAAACAATGGATTTTCAGAAAAAATAATAATGCATCTTCTAGAAATAAGAGAAATTGGAGGACTCAGCCTTCAGGTTTATGTAGAAGATGTGGAAAAGGTAGACATTGGACAAATAAATGCAGATCTACAAGAGATAGACAAGGTACCTGATACAGACGAAACGTGAGGGGGGGGCCTCACAGGCCTCCATGGCAAACATGGTTCAGTCATTTCCAGTTTCTGCAGAGAATGTGCCTCATCAGGACAATTAGAAAACCTCATACCTACAGTTACAAACAATAATGATCAGAAAGATGAGTTACATGTGTTTTGGCAAACTTCTATAAATGATCAAAGACCTAAGTTAAGAGTGTGTGTAAATGGCATTTTCATTACTGGCCTGCTGGACGCAGTTGCTCATGTAAGTATCATTACCCCAGAATCTTGGCATCCGTATTGGCCTCTTCAGAATGTAAATGTTCAGCTCCTGGGAATTGGAACCCTATCTCGAGTAAGACAGAGCACAAGATGGATTGAATGTATAGGGCCTGAGGGACAAATAGGAAAATTAAGGCCATATGTAGCCAATATTAAAATGAATTTATGGGGTCGTGACCTATTACAACAATGGAATACCCAAATTAACATCCTTACTACTTCTAGAGCCAATATTTCTGAGAATAATATTAAAAGATATTACAAACGGAGAAAACCGGCCATTCGGGCCGTACAAGAACAAGAAATTGAAGCCCCTTCAGAGATACCAACAGCCTTGCCTCTAAAATGGTTGACTGAGAAACTAATATCGACAAAGCAATGGCCTCTAGCTGAGGAAAAGTTACAGGCTTTAGAACAGCTGGTACAAGAGCAATTAGATGCTGGACATATAGAAGAATCTACCAGCCCTTGGAATTCTCCTGTATTTGTGGTTAAGAAAAAATCAGGTAAATGGAGAATGGTGACAGATCTCAGAGCTATCAACAGGGTATTCAACCTATGGGCCCTCTGCAATCTGGAATCCCTTTGCCCTCTTTATTACCAAAAGGATGGCCTCTTATAGTTGTTGATTTTAAGGATTGTTTTTTCACTATACCTTTACAAAAGAAGATGGAGAAAAATTTGCCTTCACTGTGCCTACTTACAACAATTCTCAACCTTCCAAGAAGTACCACGGGGCCGTCCTCCTTCAGGGTATGTTAAATAGCCCCTCCTTGTGCCAATATTTTGTGAACCAACCATTGCAAATAATATGCAAGAAATTTCCAAAACATCTATAGTGTACCATTACATGGACGATATTTTGTTATCCAATTCAAACATGGATAGCATGAACAGACTGAAGAAATAAAGATACTTATACCTAAATGGGGATTGCAAATTGCTCCTGAGAAGATACAGAAGAGAGATTCTGTTAATTATTTAGGTTATAAAATAGGTTTGCAAAAAATTAAGACACAAAAGGCACAAATTAGGAGAGATCACCTATGGACTCTTAATGACTTTCAAAGACTGTTAGGACACATTTCCAGTCTATGACCAGCTATTGGGATAACACCTGATCTAATAATTCATTTGAAGAAAACCTTGGAAAGTGATAAAGATTTAAACAGTCCCAGAGAATTAACAGCTGAATCAGAAAAGGAATTGGCAATGATTGGGGTAAAATTACAACATGCACATGTGGACAGGGTGAATCAAGAGCTCAATTGTATTCTCGTCATATTACCATCAAAAATTTCTCCAACAGGAATTTTAATGCAGAGAGATGATATTATCTTGGAATGGATCTTTTTACCACATAAACCAAGTAAGAAACTGAAACCTTATGTGGAAAAAGTCTCTGAGTTAATTATAAAAGGCAAACTGAGACTTTGTCAACTAGCAGGCATAGACCCAGCAGAAATTATAGTGCCTTTCACTGCTGATGAACTAAAGAAATTATGGGAAGATAATGAACCATGGCAGCTTGTGCTAATTTTTTGGGAGACATTAATAATAACTATCCGAAAAGCAAGAGGCTTAACTTCATAAAGAGAACTTCTCGGATCCTTCCTCGAATCATCCGTGATGCTCCAATAACTGAAGCCTGTACATTCTATACTGATGCCAATAAAACAGGGAAGGCAGGTTACAAATCAGAAGACTTGGGTAAGGTGGAACAAAGTCCTTATGATTTTGTCCAGAAGGCAGAATTATATGCCATTCTTATGGTGCTAAGGGATTTTTAAAGAACCTATTAATATAGGTACTGATTCACAATATGGAGAATATTTAACATATTGAAACTGCTGAATTTATACCTGATGATACAGAACTAACCTCATTGTTTATTCAGGTTCAAGATTTGACCAGGAACAGGCTTTGCCCTATGTACATAACACACATCTGATCCCATGCAGGTCTGCCAGGTCCTTTAGCACAAGGTAATGCAGACATTGATCAATTATTGATTGGTAGTGTGCTACCAGCCTCTGAATTTCATGAAAACTTCATGATAATAGCAAAGGTTTGAAGAAAGAGTTTTCTCGTACATGGCAACAAGCTAAGGAGATTGTAAAGAAATGCCCTACTTCCTCTTTCTATAACCAAACGCCACTGCCAGCAGGGGCTAATCCAAAGGGTACCCATAGGAATGAAATCTGGCAGATGGATGTGTTCCACTTTGCAGAATTTGGCAAATTGAAGTATGTGCACCACATCATTGACACTTATTCAGTCTTTCAGTGGGCAACTGCTTTAAGTTCAGAAAAAGCTGATTCAGTAATCACTCATTTATTAGAAGTCATGGCTATCATGGGTATACCTACACAAATAAAGACGGACAATGGTCCTGCTTATGCCTCTAGGAAAATGAAACGGTTTTTTGACTATTACAATATCAAGCATGTTACAGGTATACCATACAATCCTACAGGTCAAGCAGTCATAGAAAGATCAAATCGAACTATAAAAGATATGTTGAATAAACAGAAAGGGGTGGAAAACACCCCCAGAAATAGGTTACATAATGCTTTGTTAACCTTGAATTTTCTTAACGCTAATGAGAAGGGGACAACGGCTGCAGAAAGACATTGGATAATGGAAAAGTCTACTGAACTAAATCAACCAGTTTATTTCAAGGATGTGCTGACCTCACAATGGAAACCAGGAGATGTGCTGCGTTGGGGAAGGGGTTTTGCTCTTATCTCCACAGGTGAGGAACAATTGTGGATACCGTCAAAACTAATAAAGGTTCGGTATGAAGAAGAAAAGCCATTTGGAAAAGATAAATAACAATTCTTTCACAAGGTTGGCGAGCATACTGATGGTAAGGAATACAGATAGGTTGGGGGCAGGGTTCTTTTCTTATCTCCACAGGAAAATATTGATCTTCAAAGACTTTAAGGGACCCTGAATATTTAATTACTGATGGATGGATAATAGTTACGACCTACTAAGGATCAACTAACATTATATACATACCGTAAGTATTGATTTTTTATATATTTATGTATATATGTTTTTTGTTTTTTGTTTTTGCTTTTCCTCGTATCTGTGTCTTTCTTTATATGTCAGTATATGTCCTTGTTGTTAGTGTCTAAATTTCCCATAACAAGCAACAAATTTTCCTACTGTAATATTTGAAGTTTCCAGGATGAAGATGGGGCCCCACAACATCAACTCCACCTGGTTTTTATGACGTCATGAATATTTTTTTTTCTTTTTTATGCGCTAATATTAGACCTGTTTTTTGGTACCAACTACACGAGACAATTTCGAATGGTGCACATTTGTGACAACACTCTGGCTGGACCTTCTCAAAGTGCTCAGGGACTAGTTATAATTTTCTTAGGTCAAAGGTTAATTTGGGAATTTTACCATCATTTGCATTCACAGGAGCCCCTAAGGAAAACATCGCCCCCATGTCAGCTTGAAGCAATCTTAGAGGACAATGTCCCCTCTCCCAACAGAGTTTGCCCTCAGGGTTAGGGATATCTTTTAGTGGTTGGTTTGGGGTTGAGGGGATGGGGAGATGTTGTATGGAATTAGGGGTATATTCTTAAAAAAAGAGGGGGGATTATCTGGTTTGATGGGATGATTGGTATTTGTGAGTTACTGTTTTTAGAAAATTGTATTGGTACTGTTTCCTGTTTCTTGATATATTGAATATTGAATGTGTGTGTTCCTACCTCTATTTTTGTATAAGAGTATGCTTATAACTTTGTCTATATTGTATTGATACATCTACCATATCACAATGTATATGTCTACCTCTGATACTATTTATGTAATAACATAAATATGTAATGACATTGTTTACAGGTAAAGATCATTGTCTTTATATATTGCACAGTTATTTATTCTCTTAATCTTCAAGCTAGATAGGTATTGAGAATTATATGTTTGTCATGTTTATTTTTAGGTTAATCAGGTCTTCTAGATACATAGAGGTTATATTTAGTATAGACAGTATAATCTTCAGCCTCTTTAAAGAGCTGTAGAAAATGGCCTTTAATCTAACCTAGAATTCTGTTCGGAGACACAATTACACCTGGCAATGCCACTCTACTCCCGAGAGAACGTTGAGCACCAAAGACACTCCACTGGGAGCTTGTCTTCTTGGCAGAACTGGCCTTTGGGTTAAGAAAAGCCCATCCCTCAACTACTAATATGAAACAGGATTGTCTTATCTTGCCAAGACAGGGTAGGATAATTCTAAGAAAGTTCCTTGCATTTTATAATGGTATGTCAGTTATGTTAGGCCTTAGCCAAAGTTGGTTGACTCAATATTGCGAATGAGAATTTGGGTGATTGCCCAGGTAGTCAGTTGTGTCTGTCATTTGTTGCACATTTTGGATAACTCTCATTTGTTAAGTAATATTTATTCCCTTCTCAGATATTTGATGGAGTTGAAGAGTATATAATTGTAGTACTCTCTACATTATTTAGACTCCTTGAGATAGGATGTTTAGCAAAACTTTTGTTCTCTATAGTGTTTGTTATATTTATTATTTGTTATTATTGTTTATAGTTGTAGTTGGTTTAGTTCTGTCTTATTTAGACAAAAGAGGGAGATGTAGGGTTAGGCCAGCCCCTAAGGAGGCGGACTGGCCTGTGGAGTATGTTTACTGATAAATTGCACGCGCAGAAGCCTGCGCTTCCCTTCCTGTTTCCTGTACTCCACGGGAAGCTTGGTTTCGTGAGTCTGGTTTTTCCATTAAAGATGTCCAAAAATTTATTACAATTTGTCTTCATTAATCTAAGCCACCACACTAGCCTGGCTAGGGGTGCTGGTTCTCGGTGTTGGACTACGTTTCCCATGATTCCTGGCGGCGGACATCTTGCCCGTAATTCGTGAATGGGCGGAGGAAACCAGAAACTCTGTTTCTTATGATCCAAGGGCCCCTGGCTTCCCCCCTTCATTCCTTCCGGCCCGGCCGGCACCTCCAGCGGCTCCCAGGACTTGGGAACGCTGAGAAAATTGGAGTACGGGGCGGGAAGACACCTGAAGCGGACCCGCGACTGCCCTCGCCGCTCGCCTCCCCGCCCCCGGTGCCGCGATCGAGGGCCCGTGAGGGAGGGAGCCTGCTTAGAACGCGTAGCGGGAAGAGGGGGCGGAGCCTGGGCACTTTTAATTCCTGTTTTCCCAGCTCGTCTCCCGGGAACGGGGACGGGGTGATCGGGGGCTCCCGGGGCCACGGGAGGGAGTCGGGGAACAGGGAGCGGGGACCATGTAGGGATGATGGAGGGAGGCGGAGCCCGGGAGCCGTGCTGATGTATGCACACGTCAGGGGTGTGGTTGCATATTCATGAGTACCTGGGCGGGGCCTGGGAGGGGCCAGCGTCATCCCTAGTCTCCATTGACTTCAGGCCTAAGCCCAACTGCTACATATGGGGCTCTGCTCTGGTGGGCGGGGTGGCCTATGCAGATGTATGCACATGTCAGGGGGGTCCTGGGTAGTTAACCTGCATATTCATGAGCCCGTGGGAGTGGCCTGGGAGGATCCAGTTCTCCCTTGACCAATCAGGAAGCCCAGTCCTAGCCTGCCACCCACCCAGGCCTTGGAATGGATGGTCGTGCTAGCATGGTCCGGACCCTAAGGTTGACCCTGACCCTAGGAATGCCCGTAGCCCTAGTCACTCCCCCAACCCTAGCACTTCCCCACCCGTAGCTCCTCCCCAACCCTAGTCACGCCCCACCCGTAGGGACACCCCAACCCTAGCATCCCTGTAACCCTAGCCGGGCTCTAACCCTAAGGCTGGTGTAACCTAAGGGGCGGTCCCCAGAGGGCGTGGCTAGTGCTGTGGGAGTGGCTAGGGGTGGAGTTGCCAGGGGAGGGCGGGGATAGTGGTTGGGCGTTGCTAGGGGTGTGAGTGGCTAGGGTTCCTGCCAGGCTAGGAATCCGACCGAGCTAAGGTTCTGGCCAGACTAGAGCTGTCGGAGTGGCTAGGGGTGGCCAGTTGCCATGGGAGGGAAGTAATAGGGGTGGGGCGTTGCAGGGGAGGGCGTGGCTAGGTTTACAGACACCCTAGTGTTCCAGCCACCCTGGGGTTCCAGGCAGGCTAGGGTTTCAGCCAGGGCTGGGGATGTGGGAGTGGCTAGGGCCGGTCCGTCACTAGGGGAGGGTGTGGACGGGTGCGGGGCATCTCCAGAAGCCCGGTAGGGGCCCGGGAGACAAGGCACAGAGGTTCGGCGCATCCCGGGGCGGCCGGGGGGCCGGTTTTGGGGCGTGGTCGCTTCGGGGTCGGGACTGGGGTCGCCCCTTTGCCAGCGGAGGGTGCCCATTGCCGGGGGCGCGGCCATCGCCCGCGTCCCCGGCCCCCGGTTCTCGGACCGGGATCTCTGTGGCTCTTGGTGACTGCCAGCCACTGCAAGAGCCCGCTTGTGGGTGCTGAAAGCGGCTGGGGGGGCCAGAGGCGGGGCGTGGGTTTCCCACACGGCGTGTCCGCGCCCGTGGGCACCCCCACGGGTAGCGGGAGCCGGCCGTTCCGCCGCCCGGGGCTACCCGGGCCTCGGGGTGCTGGTTCCGGATGTTGGACCACGTTTCCCATGATTCCCGGCGGCGGCCATCTTGCCCGTAGTCCGTGAATGGCCCGAGGGAACCAGAGATCTCGGTTTCTTATGATCCCCGGGTCCCTGACTTCCCCGCTTCCTTCCTTCTGGTTAGGACCGCGCCTCCAGTGGCTCCTGGGAGTGGGGAAAGCCGAGAAAAGCAGGTAACGGTGTGGGGAGACCCCCCGCTGCAGACACGCGCCCTCCCCTGCCACCCGCCTCCCCGCTCCCGCCGCCGCGATCGAGGGTCCGTGAGGGAAGGAGACGGCTCGGACCGCGGGGAGGGCGGAGGGACAGGATCCTGTGCTCTGTTCCTTCCTGCTGTCCCAGCTGGTCTCCCGGGAACGGGGGCGGGGCGATCGGGGAGCTCCCGGGGCTGCGGGAGGTAGCGGGGCAATGGGGAGCGAGGACCATGTAGGGAGGATGGAGGGAGGGGGAGCCGGGGAGCCGTGCAGATGTATGCACACGTCAGTGGTGTGGTGGGGAGTCACCCTGCATATTCATGAGCGCCTGGGTGGAGCCTGGGAGGGGACAGAGTCAACCCTATTCTCCTTTGACCTCGGGCCTATGCCCAACTGCTACATGTGGGGCTCTGCTCTGGTGGGCAGGGTGGCCTATGCAGATGTATGCACACGTCAGGGGGGTCCTGGGGAATAACCCTGCATATTCATGAGCCCCTGGGAGGAATTCCCAGGAATCCACAAGAATGACCCCAGGTAAGACCCTAAGCAACAGAGGAGAGGGGGCCCAAACTGATTTTGCCCTGTAGTCAGATTGATGAATATCTTAAATGTCACCATTGAACCTTCATCCACCTACTGAAACAAAGGCAGAGACCTTCATCAGAGCACTGGTCTGAGCTCCCAAAGTCCAGTTGAAGAATGGGAGGAATGAGACTATGAGCAAAGAGGTCAAGACCATGATGGGTTCACCCACTGAAACAGTCTACCTGGGCTAATAGGAATTCACCAACTCCAGTCAGACAAGGAAGGAATAAGCATAGGACCAAATTAGTCCCTTTGAATGTGGGTGATAGTTGCATGGCTGGTCCAGACTAAGGGGCCACTGGCAGTGGCACCAGGATTTACCCCTACTGCTTGTATCGGCTTTTTGGGAACCTATTCTCTTTGGATGGATACCTTGCTCTGCCTAGATTTTAGTAGGGAGGGCCTTAGACCTTCCCCAAAGCAATGTGCCTTACCCTCTCTGAGAAGTGGATAGGGGTGGGGTGGGAGGGTATGTGGAGGGAAT
>NW_026068125.1:3412479-3416122 GCF_014885135.2 Alexandromys fortis
TATATAAAACAAAACAGCACCCAGAGCTAACATTATAATGTTGGAAGGCTGAAAACTTTCCTGTTAGAACAAATGCAGGGACATTTTCTTAGTTATGGCTTATTACAGTTTCTAGCTAGAACAATTGGCAGAGAAAATGAAGTAACTTGTTCATATTGAAAGTACTACTCTGTGTGTGTAGGTATGTGCATGTATACAGATGTGCATGTCAACACTGGGGATTGCTACATTCGAGAGGAGATTTTGCTTTTGTTTCCACAGGAAATGAGAGGCTGTGGATTCATTCTGAGTTACGAAAAATCAGGTTTGAGCAAGGAAGAAATCTCCGGTAGGAACAGATGGCCCGATATCGGAGTTCACATCCAAAACAGATTCAAGACTGCCACTTCAGGTGATCAAGACTCACTGGATACTCCAATCAGGACTTGATGATAATTCTAAATTTTATTTAGGTCCGCATAAGATTATCAGCACCCCCAATGAGCCAGAAGTAGCCTGGAATACTATGCCCACATTCCCAAAAAATGGACTATGGGTATTTTCCTTTTTTTTTTTTTTTTTTTAAAGAGGGGGGAGTGGTACGGTCTGTATTCTGTCAATCATGTTTTAAATAAACACTGATTGGCTAGGCAGGAAGTAGTTAGGCAGGTCAACCAGACAGGAAGTAGAGGCAGGGCGATGGGAACAGGAGAATGCTGGAAAGGAGGAAGCCCATTTCTCCCCAGTCCAGCCCAGCCCACCGAAGAAGCAACATGTGACCTGCCACACTGTGAAAGGTACTAGGCCATGTGGCTAGCATAGATAAGAATGGGTTAATATAAGCTACAAGAGGTAATAAGAAGCCTGAGCTAATGGGCCAATCAGTTTATAACCTAATATAAACCTCTCTGTGATTTCTTTGGGGCTTGCCAGCTGTGGGGTACTGGGTGGGATAGAAACCCCAACAAGCTGGCTCTCATGTTACAAATCTGAATAAAAGCAAGTTCTGAAATAAACTATGGGCTGCCTGGCACTGACCCAACAGCCCTCCTGAATCTTTCCTGTATCTCTTTCTTCCATCTGCAATTTCCTCAATCCTCATGCCCCCTCCAGGTAACCAGGTTGACTCATCAATGTACTCCAACATGTTTTATGACTTTTTATTATAGTAATATTATTTTATATAATAATAATCTGACTGCTTAATGTGGGTGCTGGAGATTATCTAATGCTTGCGGACTGAGCCACGTGCAGCACATAAAACTGTATTCGCTGGGGGCTGGAGAGATGGCTCAGAGGTTAAGAGCATTGCCTGCTCTTCCAAAGGTCCTGAGTTCAATTCCCAGCAACCACATGGTGGCTCACAACCATCTGTAATGGGGTCTGGTGCCCTCTTCTGGCCTGCAGGCATACATACAGACAGACTATTGTATACATAATAAATAAATAAATAAATAAAACTATTTGCTGATTACATGATCTCACATGCAGAAAAGCAGAGGAAACGTACATATGGAAGAATATTGGTGCTGATAAACAAGACCAGCAAGTTGCAGGAGATGACTGATATAGACAAATCACTTATGTTTATATATTAACAATTAAGAAAACACTTCAGCATTATTATAGAGAATACCCTGGGATAAAATGCTGAAAGCAACAGTGTTGAAAGGAGGTTTACACCTAACTACAGAGCAAGGACCTCACGTTTATGGGTCCAAAATAAGACTTACTACTGTGAAGAAGACAGCACACTTCATGTTGGTCTGTAGACTCAGTGTGTAGATTTCTGGGGCCTTTTTGGCAGCTAGAAAAGCTGATCCCAATACTCATAAAGAAAAGTAAAAGGTCTAGAGTAGACAAAATCTAGGTGAAAGATGAATAAAATTGCATGACTCAAACATAGATGTAAAACCACCCTATGAGCCTCCACTATACAACCCAAATGCACTTGATTTATCTGATCTTGGAAGTTAAGAACATAATATAAAAGGGAATAGAGTTAAGTGCATAGAAAAAAACTCCCATCTATGATTAGTGGATTTAAAAAATTCAATGAAGAAGTCTTATTCTGGGATATCTTGGTTATTTATATGAAAAGAATGAATTAAAAATCCTACTTTTTTACATGTATTATAAGAACTATAATTTTACTTGTTGCTTTGATAGTTTGAGGGTTTCTCCGTATATCCCTGGCTGGCTCTGTAGACCAGGCTGGCCTCAGACTCAGAGATCTGTCTGCTTCTGCCTCCCAAGTGCTGGGATTAAAGGCACGCACCACCATTAAACTGAAACAATGAATTAAGTCAATTCAACATCTGCTGTCCCAGAGCTTCTGGGCTCCATCTGATCAAGACTCAAAGATACCAGGCTCCATGACCTGGGTAACAGGAGCAGCACCTAGAGACAGTCCTGAAAGTCCCCTGCTTTACTGCAGTGCTTTGATACTTAGTCTCATGGGGACTTATATGTTGCCTTTCTGTGCATCTCCTGATCTCAGCAGACACAGGCCTACCTGGCTAGTTTCCCTATTGGACAGTCCATCAGCTGTTCCTCATTTGGTCATCAGTCTAACAGATTTTACTTCCTGTCAGTCACAGAATTATCTTGACTGACCTGAGTCTCTTTAAGAGATCTTGGATTCAGTACTCTATAAAACCTGACACCTATAGTCCTTGTTATTGTTAATCTTACTTGCACTGTGACTCAGAGTATACTTTATGTGACTTCTATTCCTCTCTCCCTCTTTCTTTCAAGACAAGGTTTCTCTGTGTAGCTTTGGAGCCTGTCCTGGAACTTGCTCCTTGTAGACCAAGCTGGCCTTGAACTCACAGAGATCTGCCTACCTCTGCCTACCAAGTGCTGGGATTAAAGGCGTGTGCCACCACCACCCAGCATAACTTCTATTTCTAAAGAGTAAGTCTGCTGTCTAGTTTTATGTCAGTTTGACACAAGCTAGAGTCATGTGAGAGGGATCCTCAGTTGAGAAAATGCCTCTATAAGATCCATCTGTAGGCAAGACTGCAGGGCATTTCCTTAGTGATTGATGGGGGAGGATCTGGTCCATTCTGGGTGGGGCCACCCATGGGTAGGTGGTCGTGGGCTCTATAAGAAAGCAGGGTGAGCAAGCCATGATAAACAAGCCAGTGAGCCACTCTCTTCGATGGCCTTCGGCATCAGCTCCTGCCCTGACTTCTTCCAATGATGAACAGAGATGTGGCAGTGCAAGGCAAATAAGCCCTTTCCTCCCTAATTTTCTTTTGGTCATGGTGTTTCTCACAGCAACAGCAACCATAACTAAAACAGTGTGTGTACACACTTGTAATTTTAGCACTTAGGAAACTGAGGCAGAAGGATTCTAGGTTTGAGACAAACCTTGGTTGAAAACCAAAACCCCAAACCAACAAACACCCCCCCCCAAAAAAAAAACCCCAAACCAAACACACACACACACACACACACACACACACACACACACACACACACACACACACACAAAGCTGGTGGTACATGCCTTTAGTCCCAGCATCTCAGAATTTGAGGTTAACTTGGTCTACAGAAGAGTGAGTTCCTGGAACAAAGAAACCCTGCCTCAGAAAACCAACTAAATAAAAAAGCCAACCAACCAAAAAAAACAAAAAAACAAAAACAAAAAAAAAAAAAA
>NW_026068125.1:3416222-3419226 GCF_014885135.2 Alexandromys fortis
AAAAAACTCAAAACAAAACCCAAAGCCAAACCCAACCAACCAAAAAAAAAAACCAAAACCAAACAAACAAACAAACAAATATCACGTCTATTTCACGCACAAAATCTACACACTACCTTGATGAATGTGTTATACAAGCTTAGGATCAGTTATGGGTGGATGAGGACTCTCAGTTTGACCTAGCTGGCTAGAGTTCAGTTCTATATCCTTACTGAATTTATCTGTCTACATTATTCATCTGTCCCTTTACAGTGTCTACTGAGCAATACAAGAAAAATGTGGAAAACTAAATGCAGACATAATTTTATTTGACACAGTTTATACATGGTTAGATATTATATACATTGGTACATGACAGACGGCCATAGTAAAACTGGGATTGTACACTGATATTAGTTGTTATTTTCCTTTGGGACCTTTCTGTGCACATAAAAGCTTAAATACTTCAAGGACAGTCAAATCTAGGACACCTTTAGGGACGGGTAACTGTAAAGCTTGCATGGCAATCTGCTGTCCTCTCATTGCTTCTGGGCACCCATATGCACATGGTGCACATATGTATAAGCAGGCAAATACTTTTATATATAAAATAAAAATAAAACAAATGAGAAGATAATACCTATACACAGTGCAGTTAGATACAAAACCTTATATACATAATTCTACATACTTATAAACAATCTCTAGAGAAAATCCCTATAATTCATTTGTCTAGATAGGATAATAAAAAAAAATAAAAAGATTTTTATTTCTCAGCTGCAAATGGTGAAAATGTACATGGACGATGATGAAGTCTAAGGTACTTGTTACGTTAGAGATATTTAACTTTGCTCCATGCCGGCCATGAGGGACAGCGCTAGAGATTCCACTGTGGGAAGAATAAAAAAAAAGGTTAAAAATTAATTCTAAATTTGTTTAAATGTTTAATTAAGGCAGTGAATGCAAAACTTAAAGTGTTTAAAGATCTACTATAGTTTTAATTAAAACCATCATTTGCTATTATAAATGGCACTTCAGAGTTTTAAATGTTGACTCATTTCACTGAAGCAGCACAACCCAGGAGAGCTCCTAATGCAGTATCGTATTCTAATCTATGGGCGAACATGAACAAATGCATAAATGTTACCGCCTAAGCAGGCAGATCACAGCTCACATCTGGCTGTGTTTAGCACTGTATTGCGGTCAGAGTACACACAAATGGAGAAGAGATTCAAAGTACATACGGTCTTTACTAAAAAAAGGGGAGAGCGTGGATGCAGACACCACTCAGTCTGTCTCCACAGCCTGAAGCCTCCTCAACCATTCTCAGAAATCGCTCAGCTCCCTCACACCCTAGATTCTGAACTGTAAAATCCATACTTCTTTGCAAGAAGACAGTCTTTTAAGTTCTGAAATTGCTAAGGGTCTGTATCTTACAGTGGCTTTGCATGACAGTCAGGAGTGAGAAACTGACTCTCCAAGTCCTACATTTCCATGTTAGGAACCCACGGGAATAAAAGGCACACAAACGAGCAGGACCTTCAGGTTAGTGCCAGCCATCTGGTACTTACCCACCCCATCACAGTTCTGCAACACCAATTCAAACCATGGCTTAGTACTTCCCAGTTTTGAAATGGGAGAAATGCAAACTCTCCATGGGACTAGTAACAGCTGCTGACACACAGATTTAGTTACAATAAGATTATGACACAGTGACTACATAGGACGGTGTACTCACAATGGGGAAAGGATCCTCTACAGACAGCCTTATTTAAAATGGTTACGAGGAACATGTGGCAGTTTTTAAAATCAGATTCCATTTTCTCTATAGACTCCATCCTAAGGAAGAAAGGAAATTTTGATTTATAATAAATTCAGTGAAACTAGTAATAGACAGGTTTCTATAATCCTAAACCTAAAGATTATGAAATATGCAACATCATAGTCTACATTAGTTTGCATTAGTTTTTCACAGACAAGGTCTCATTATGTTGGCTAGGACTGACAGGAACTTAAAATCTTAATGCCTTAGCTCCTAGGCTTCTGGAACTCCATCCTGCCTTTCTTTAATATGAAAAGTCCTTAGGGGCTGTCACTTGCCTCATGTGTGATGCCCTGGGTGCTCTCCTGAGCCACATGAAACTGGGTGTGGTACACTTTAGTCCCAAGCTCTCGAGAGGCAGAGGCAGGCTGGAGAGGGCTCAGCAGTTAAGAGCAGTAGTAGCTGCTCTTACAGAGGACCCAGGCTTTTCTCAGCACCCACATGTAATTGCAGGACTCTTTTCTGCCCTCACAGGCACAGCATGGAGACAGTGCTCAGACGTGCATATAGGCCAGACTCCCATACACATAATGTAAAACAAATAAGCCTTCCAAAGTTCAAGATCACCCCCAGTTACACGCAAATCTGAAACTAGCCTTGGCTACATGAGACATTGCCTCAAAAAATAAGTCCCTAGGAAAGATTCAGTTAAGATATAAAATCAACCATTTTCTGGTTAGCACTTAATTCTGAAGCCTTGACTAGAGATATTCCCTTTTCCTTTATTTAGTTCTGAATATGTATTTTTACAAACAAATATTATTTATAAAGTAAAGCATACACTTACGATATAAAACTCTTAAAATGTGAAATAATTAAGAGACCTTTAGAAAATGGTGAAGTACGTAGCACATAAGATGCTCCATTTTAGCTATTTATTTTCAGTGTGAAACTCACAGGCAGTAATTATGCTTAGTGTTACACAACTATCATATTTCAGGAATGTTTTGTCTATGTGCTTGTATTTGCCTGTGTGGGTGAACATGGGCATAAGTGTTCACATGATGTGGGAGTCAAAGGTTAACCACTAGTGTTATTCCTCAGCACTGTCTGGTTTGGTTATTTTTGTTTTTCCCTCCAGGACAGAGTTCCATTGTATAGCCCTGGCCATCCTGGAACTGTCTCTGTAGACCAGGCTGGCTTCGAATTCGGAGATTTGCCTGCCTGTCTCTGCCTCCTGAGTGCTGGGATTAAGGAAATGAG
>NW_026068125.1:3421897-3432509 GCF_014885135.2 Alexandromys fortis
TGCTGTCCTCTCATTGCTTCTGGGCACCCATATGCACATGGTGCACATATGTATAAGCAGGCAAATACTTTTATATATAAAATAAAAGTAAAACAAATGAGAAGATAATCTACTTTTATATAATACCTAATAGTGCAATTAGATACAAAACCTTATATACATAATTCTACATACTTATAAACAATCTCTAGAGAAAATCCCTATAATTCATTTGTCTAGATAGGATAATAAATAAAAATAAAAAGATTTTTATTTCTCAGCTGCAAATGGTGAAAACTTAAAATCTTAATGCCTTAGCTCCCAGGCTTCTGGAACTCCATCCTGCCTTTCTTTAATATGAAAAGTCCTTAGGGGCTGTCACTTGCCTCATGTGTGATGCCCTGGGTGCTCTCCTGAGCCACATGAAACTGGGTGTGGTACGCTTTAGTCCCAAGCTCTCAAGAGGCAGAGGCAGGCTGGAGAGGGCTCAGCAGTTAAGAGCAGTAGTAGCTGCTCTTACAGAGGACCCAGGCTATTCTCAGCACCCACATGTAATTGCAGGACTCTCTTTTGCCCTCACAGGCACAGCATGGAGACAGTGCTCAGATGTGCATATAGGCCAGACTCCCAAATAAACCTTCCAAAGTTCAAGATCACCCTCAGTTACACAGCAAATCTGAAACTAGCCTTGGCTACATGAGACATTGCCTCAAAAAATAAGTCCCTAGGAAAGATTCAGTTAAGATATAAAATCAACCATTTTCTGGTTAGCACTTAATTCTGAAGCCTTGACTAGAGATATTCCCTTTTCCTTTATTTAGTTCTGAATATGTATTTTTACAAACAAATATTATTTATAAAGTAAAGCATACACTTACGATATAAAACTCTTAAAATGTGAAATAATTAAGAGACCTTTAGAAAATGGTGAAGTACGTAGCACATAAGATGCTCCATTTTAGCTATTTATTTTCAGTGTGAAACTCACAGGCAGTAATTATGCTTAGTGTTACACAACTATCATATTTCAGGAATGTTTTGTCTATGTGCTTGTATTTGCCTGTGTGGGTGAACATGGGCATAAGTGTTCACATGATGTGGGAGTCAAAGGTTAACCACTAGTGTTATTCCTCAGCACTGTCTGGTTTGGTTATTTTTGTTTTTCCCTCCAGGACAGAGTTCCATTGTATAGCCCTGGCCATCCTGGAACTGTCTCTGTAGACCAGGCTGGCTTCGAATTCGGAGATTTGCCTGCCTGTCTCTGCCTCCTGAGTGCTGGGATTAAGGAAATGAGACACCAACACCCAGTCTTATTTTTTAAAGAACTGTCTTGAGTATTTCCTACATGATATGTTTTGATTAGCCTCGCCTCCACCTCTGACCTCCAGCTTTCCCGTTCTCCCAGCCCTTTCCTTTCCTAACTTTATGTACTCATTTTTAAACCACTTTAGTGGTATGTACATGCCACCTTGATTTTTGAGATGAGGTCTATCCCTGAACTGACAGCCAGAATGCCCTAGGATCTGTCTCTACCCTTCCATCACTAAGATTACAAGTGCACACAAGCACATTCTCCCTTCTTATGGGAATTCTGGGGGCTAAACTCAGGTTCTTATACTTGCACACAGTATATATTCAATGAGTGAGCTTGCAGCCCTTCTTAGGAAACAGTTTCCAATACCCAGGGTCACATCAGACCACGTTCATGGAAATATGTTCCCCTGACAGGTTAGCTTTTACTTTCATGTCATCAGTAGATATGACTTTGTCTTTTTAAATAGGGAAATAAGCAATATAAACAGGAAAACACTTCATTAATAATATGCTCATATTGTACAGGGGATTCCTCTAAACTGACACATTTCCTGGAATCAGTACCCTCCCAAAGCAGAGGGGAGATGCTAGGAGACTCATAATAGGTCACGTGTCTGGCAGAGTGGAAACTAGGAAGCTTCCTGCTGTCCCCTTCCACGTTACATTAGGTTAATAACTGCTGGGGAAGGAGGCTGCCCAGAGGAGGTGAGCGGAGGTTCTGTCAAGCTGCCTGCAGACCATGCAGGAGCTCCAGGGAAGCTCTGATGAAGCATTACCCATGTCCTGGTGGGCTCTTCTAAGTAACCTTCATCCAGACCCCTGTTAATATCCCCAGTGTGTACTCACTGTTCACCAAGTTGGACTTGGGTGCATCCATTACTTTGGTCTGTCATGCATTCCCTTTCTGGGGTGAGCAGGTGTGTGTGTGTGTGTGGTGTGTGTGTGTGTGTCTCCCATACAACAACTCATCAACTATCTTTGTCAGTCACTTACCAAGAGCCAACAAGTTTTCCTCAGCCTTACCACAGTATTTACTTAGAAGCAAATTTGATACATTAAAAAAATATTTTTTTCAATATGCATTGGTGTTTTGTCTCCCTGTATATCAGTGTGAGGGTGTCAGGTGTCCTGGTACTAGGAATTGAACCTGAATCCTTTGGAAAAACAGTCAGTGACCCCCCAACTACTGAGCCATGTCTGCAGTCCCACACTGAAACATGCAAACATCTGTCAACACTGGTATGCAGAGTCTCTTTGTTACCCAGGCTAACCTTCACTCATTGGTGGGGGAGAATTATCTGTATTCTGTCAATCATGCTTTAAATAAATGCTGATTGGCCAAGCAGGAAATATAGGTAGAAAAACCAGACAGGAAGTAGAAATGATGTAATGAGAACAGGAGAATTCTGGGAAGGAGGAAGTTGATTCCTCTCACTCCTGCCCAGAACACCAAAGCAGAAGGATGTCATCTGCCCCACTACAAAAAGGTACTGAGCCACATGGCTAACATAGATCAGAAAAATGGGTTAATCAAGGTGTGAGAGTTAGCCAATGAGAGGCTAGAGCTAATGGGCCAATCAGCTTTATAACTTATAGAGACCTATATGTAATTTTCTTTGGGGCTAAACAGTTGTGGGGAACTGGGTGGGACAAAAACCCCAACAACAAGCAGGCCAGGCCCGTCCATGTTACAACTCATGATCTTTCAGCCTCCACTTTCCAAGTAGGCTAAGACTTATGTCCCCACACCAGCTCTGAGGTGCTGAAGTCCTCCCCACCGCTACTTTTGGCTGTCATTTGTTACAGAAATTTAGGAAGCATATGGAGTAGCCATTCTCTCACCTGCCTGAGTGTTACAGAGAAAAGGAATTTTGCATACTCTGAGAGGACAGCACCAAGCAAGAAAGGCTTCTGTTTTCTTTTGCATTGCCAAGAATGGCACTCAGGGCATGGGTCGCCCTGGACAAGTGCTTCACAAACAAGCTACATTCCCAGCCCCTGATTTTCTTGGGTGTACTACTACTGAACATGTCTGTGAGTAATGTGTGTGTGTGCCATCGCATGCATGATGATATCAGGACACAACTTTAGGCAACAAGCTTTGTCTCTCACTTTCTGTGGGCTTGAGGGTTGGATTCAGGCTGCCAGGCTTGTGTGGCAAATCCCTTACCTGCTGAGTCATCTCACCAGCTCACACTGACACTCTCACATATTTGTGTAAATATACTCCTCAGATAAGCCCAGGCACACAAACAAAACCTCCAGAACATCAGACATAAACTTTAATTTCAGCAAAGTAAAATACCATTGCATATAATCCAAAAATGAGACAGAGGCTAAGCACTGAAATTTATATTCAAATTAACATATTAAGATAGCCGGGCTAGTAGTAAAGCTCAGTGGTAAACCACTCACACAGCACACGAAGGTCCCAAGTTCAACTCCTAGCATAGAAACAGGACAAACTGGAGATGTTCCTGTGGTGTAGAAGGTCCTTTCTATCTATGTGTTGCTTTCATTGGTTAATTAATAAAGAAACTGTTTGGCCTGAAAGGGCTGAACATACGTAGGCATGGTAGACAGAACTGAATTCTGAGAGGAAGAAAGCAGGGTCAGAGATTGCTACCATGGAGCCAGTTGCCAGGTCAGACATGCTGAATCTTTCCCGGTAAGCCAAGACCTCATGGTGACATACAGATGATCAGAAATGGCTTAAATGAAGATGTGAGAGTTAGCCAATAAGAGGCTAGAGTTTATGGGCCAAGCAGTAATTTAATTAATACAATTTCTGTGTGGATATTTTGGGGGCTAACCTAGCCGGACGGTGGGACACAGCCCACTTCAGCCTAAAACATTCCTGCCAGAATGGAAGAAAGACTCCTGGCCTCTTCCTGTATACTGACTTTAAGCCATTTGCCTTTCTATATTACACAGGTGAAAACACTCTATTAACACATACTGCCTTTTAGAGCCTACAGACATGGAGGTCTGGACAGCACCCGGCGTGACACCCACAACTCACTTTAAAGTGTCTCAGCGAGTGTGAGGGGTTGGATCACGACCCAGAACTGGTCACCCTCAGAAACTACTGTGGTTAGTCACACAGACTTTACACTTCTCCATACATTTGGAGGTATCTATAATAAAATCAAGTCTTATACTCTGAGACTGTTTCCTCATTTTAATTAAAAGACGTCATTTTTTTAAAAAAAAAAACTGTTTTGCTTCTTATAAGAAAACTAACCTTATGCTATCTAGTTTAACTAAATAAATTCTATTATTGATTGCACATAGGATTCAATTTCAGGCCTTATGCATGGTAGGCAAGCCAATGAACTATACTTCCATTCTTCAAATTAAAAACTTGAATTCTTAGTTACAATAGTATGTGAACCGTTACCAGGACTGGGTGTGGACTCTTCAAACGAAGCCTGTCAGAAGGGTGCTGACATGATCACGATACAGGTCATTACACAGCACATACTTACTGCCAAGCTCCTAGGCCTGCCTGCTGAAATGGTCACAATATGGGTCGTCATATAGCACACACTTACCGCCAAGCTCCTAGGCCCGCTTGCCAGCCTTCTGCGAACATGAGCGCCAAGTTCAGCACTTTCATGATGGCTTCTTTCACGAAGCTGACCTGAAGATCAATGTTTGAGACACAATATGGGCTTGGTGACTACGTTTGAACAGTGACACCGATATTTTCTCCTAACTTACATCACAGAAAAGGCACATCACAATGACTGTCTTTTATGTACAGGAAGGTACATGGGATGTCAACCTGCATTCCAGGACGACACGTGAGCTTTCACTCCTGAAAGCCATTTATATTCATCAGAGGCCGTGAGACACAAGTCCCAGTGGTTGTAAAACTATCAGTTCTACATATTCATAATGCATTAGTGCACACCCACTGCCTAACTGCAGACTCAAGTTTTCAGTTCTGTACAGCTATGTTTTCTTTAATGTAACTGCTGGTAGTGGGCACACATCTGTAACCCTGTCCTTTCCTAAGAGATGACTGCACAGGACAGCAGTTTTAGAATTGAAAATCCCACAGCAGGAAGATATGGCCCTTTCGCCCCACTGGTACACACCTTTTCTCTCAGCAGACACCGATCATGGATGGTTGACAAATACCTGTAGTGAATTTTAATCAACTGATCTAAATCCTTGGCTTCCTCAACTTGATGCTGAAACTCCAGCCCTGTACTGTGGAGAATCTTGAAAGAGAAAGACAAGAACGTAATTAGCGCTTACCCATTTATCCATTTATCCTGACTGCATGGCTAGCAAGTCCCAGGATTCTCTTGTCTCTGCCTCCTTCCTTAGGTATGTGTAACCACACCTGGAAGTTTTTTTTTTTTTTTTGCTTTTTTGAGACAGGGTTTCTCTGTATAGTCCTGGTACTCACTCTGTAGACCAGGCTGGCCTGAAACACAGAGATCTGCTTGCCTCTGCATCCCAAGTGGTGGGGTTAAAGGTGTGCGCCATCTCTGCCAAGCCACAGCATTTTTTATGTAGGTACTGGGGGTTCAAGATCAATCATCAATGCTTTCTTAGCAAGTACTCTACCAACTGAGCTACCTGCCCTTCCTGTCAGCCTCTTCTCTCTCAGTGCAGGAGGAAATGAGGAGACAGTTAAAAGCCAGGTGATGAGGGAGGGCAGAGCAAACAGAGTCTGGCAGACAGGATAGGACTGCTGACTGCAGGAGCTCGCGGCAGCTGTGAGGCTGACAGACGATCAAGCATTCTAGCAGAGTGGGAAGGGAGTCATGAGTTCCCATATCTGAGCGGCTGTGCACAGCTCATGGCTTTTGGGGGAGGGAGAGTCAAACTTTTTAGGAATTTGGCTTGTAATAGGCCAAGCATGCTGTCCATGGATGGTGCCGCCAACCAGGAATGCATGGACAGCACCAAGTGGAGTTCATGTGTTAAGTAAAACTAAACAGGACACAAAGCTGTGGGTGAGGAAGTAGATCTGGGAGTAGTTCAAGGGAGGAACTGAGATACATATGACCAAATACATTGTATGAAATTCTCAAACAACAAAAATATTTATTGAAAAATATATTACCATCCACTGCCATGCTATTTTATGATGAAATTACATCTAGCTTTCATTTTTTTCAATCTCTAAGTGTTCTATGGCTCTTCTGTAGTTATAAAGACATGATCAGTGTTTTCTTTGAACTACTGCCTACATGGGACAAAAGAACCGAGGAGACGGACAGACACCAACCCTGGTCATGATGTAGTTGTGCAGGCTATTCACAAAGTGCATGAGCTTCACGCGTAAAAGAAACATGCGATGGATCTGCTGCCTCAGTGACTCTTTCGGTGCTCCAAACTGGGAGAGTATATCTTGTTCACGTGGAGAGCCTTCTTTTGCTTGAGATCTTTCAGCAGTATTTGCCAGTTCTACAAAATGTTGAAAGGAGAAAATAGGCAGAAACAGAATTAAGGGAAAGCCGCCATACCAACCCTTACATGAAGAGATGAGCAATGCAGTATCAGCAGGGCAGGAACCTAAAGGGCACATTTGTGCCTTGAGAAGATAAAATACCAAATTTCAAGATGCTGCAGCTGTGGCTTGGTTGGTCGAGTGCTTGCCTAGCATGCTGAGGCTCTGGGTTCACTTCCCAGCACCGAATAAACCAGCTATGATGGCACACATCCGCTAATCCAAGCATTGAGTAGACAAAGGGAGGGCAGATAAATGATAATTAAATCCTTGCTATCACTGTTGAGATGCAAATTCCCTGTCAGACCCTTACTCAACTTTTTGGATGTCAATTCCTAATAAGTTATTACATTTAAGATAAATCCTATGAGTTCCTGACACCTTATTACTTTTTGTGTATGCAGGAGCGGATATTGTATGAATGAATTGGTATAGGAGGTCCTTCAGCATTTGTTGCTTTCACTGGTTAACCAATAAAGAACTGCTTGGCCTGATAGGGCAGAACTTAGATAGGCGGAGAAGAAAGTACTGTATTCAGGGAGGAAGAAAGCAGCAGATTGAGCCAAGCCACCATGAAGCTGCCAGGTCAGACATGCTGAATCTTTCCCGGTAAGCCATGACCTCATGGTGACATACAGATCATCAGAAATGGGTTGAATCAAGATGTGAGAGTTAGCCAATAAGAGGCTGGAGCTTAAGGGCCAAGCAGTAATTTAATTAATACAATTTCTGTGTGATTATTTTGGATGTAAGTTAGCCAGGCTGGATGGATCAAAGGGGCCCTACGCTCTTCACAGCAGTGAATAAATGCTCTATGTGTATGCACTGGTGTCGGAAGTAGCTGCAGGCTGTCTGAGACAAGTCCTCTGGAAGAGCAGCAAGCACTCCACTGGTGAGCTCCCCTCCATCCCCACACTTCATACCTGTAGTAGGCTTGGTAAACCTGTTGCCATACTCCTGTGCCAGGCTGGGATTTGTTCACATATAGAAAAGATGAAAACCTATACAAAATTTTCCAGGACCAAAATCAAATTAGAGTTAGTTTATTGAAATCAAATCTTACCACCAAACAGTAGAACATCCAGGCTGTATTTTGCCCATTTTATTTGCAATAGGAGAAGGAAGACCTGATTATAAATTTTTTGACATTCCACACTTATAACAATGTCCACAGGCCATGGGACCTACAAAAACAAAAATAAAATTTTACATGCACAACTTAGTCTCAATAAAAACCCAATTTTTATAAAAAATAATTAGCGCTTACCTTGTAGCTCAGGGTAAGACCATCTAAGATATGAACGGGTAGTTTCTTCTTAGCTGTATCAACATTTTCAAACGATATAGATAAACTAAATGAAGAAGTTTCAGATTTAGTTTGTGATAATAAAATTCATGTAAAGTTCATATAAGATGTTCTAACACTTTTCGTGGATTCATGGGCAGGGAGCATCCCTCAGGGGTACAACACATGGGTACTGTGACTGAGGTCCTGACAATAATAGTTCCACACAATAACCAATCCCCCTAGAACTTCCATTCAATATAAATATGCAGACAAACTTACATTTTCCAGCACCTCAGAACTAGTGTTTGGTTTTAGAAATGAATGACAGTTGTTTTTGGTCCCCCTTATCTCTGCGCCCACTTCTTGAGACAGTGTCTCCTTGTAAAGCTCAAGTTTGCCTCAAGTATATGGCCATCCTCCTGCCTCAGCCTCCGGAACATTAGAATTACAAATATGAGCTTCTTCACCCAGCAATTTTGTTTTCGGAGACAAGGTCCTGGTATGTATCCAACCTGGAATGCAAAGACCTCCCTGCCTCAGCCTCCCAAATGTTTGTGCTATCCTGTCTCGTTTCCAAGACAGTCTCTGACTGAATTGTAGGCTGTCTTGAGATCCCCATGACTCCCAACCTTTGTCATGCAAGATTATAGGTATGTGTGCACCAACATCCAATTAGTTTTAAAATAATGGGTTTTGTTATATAAAAAATACTTGACAATGTTAGCCACTTAATTAGAATTAAAAACAGCTTGGGGATAGACTGGGAGCTTAATTCTCATCAAAGTCAGACTAAAAAGACTGAGCCTTAAGTTCAGGTGCTGGCAGAAGGGCTAGAACACTGGCTCCTTGGTAAGTCTCCATGAGTCATGCACCATGGGGTCTGCATTTGCTCAGGTACTAGCACTGCTCTACCTGTGCACCTGGACGGGCGTGAACACTGCTGTGCACTGCTCTACCTGTGCACCTGGACGGGTGTGAACACTGCCGTATACTGCTCTACCTGCGCACCTGGATGGGTGTGAACACTGCTGTGCACTGCTCTACCTGTGCACCTGGATGGGTGTGAACACTGCTGAGCACTGCTCTACCTGTGCACCTGGACGGGTGTGAACACTGCTGAGCACTGCTCTATCTGTGCACCTGGATGGGTTTGAACACTGCTTTCCCAAGAGAGAAAGCAGCACAGAACAGAAATATCCACAAGCCAGTCAAGAAGGTGTTCTTTCCTCATGTGATTTCCAGGTCCTGTAGCGATCAATCTCGCTACTGTTACTGAGATACTAGCAGATGATAACCCTGATGCAGGTCATGGATGATTTAAAATAGGAAAGCCAGGGAAGAGGCAAAGGCAGTGTGTGAATGACAGCAATGTATTCCACAGCACAGGAACTTGAGGAAACTACTGTAGTTTTCAGCGGTTTGCTCCATCGACATTCACTTAAGTGCTTACTATGCAGATGATGTAATCTGAAGTCAGCAGAGCTACTTGCATGGCACAGAAAACACAAAAGTTCGCTAGAAAACACAAAAGTTCGCTAGTGAGTAAACAGACTGACTGCTAGGCCATGAGAGGGAGCGCACACCACGAAAGAAGGCCTAGGAGTGAGGAATAGCAGCACACATTTGCACACCCCTGCAGTGTGAGATGCAGTATAAGGCTGAACATGGTTTAAGCGTGTAAGACAGGAGGCTGTGAAGGTGAAGTCAGACAGTGCAAAGCTTTCTCCATCTGCTGTGAGGCCTCTGTGAGTAATGGCTACCATTGAGGGTCAAGTCCCTTGTGGTGGAGGCCTGCCAGAGAGGCTATGGATGTCTTCAAGGAGGGAGGGTTGGTGAAGGCTGGCAATAGGAAAGTAGAGGCCACCATCCCCAACAAGTCAGCAGGAAGCTCTCCACCCACTCACCCTCTCACTGAGCAGTCCATATCAGCTGCCATTTTTTAAAAGATTTATTTATTTATTAAGTATACAGTGTTCTGCCTGCATATGTCCCTGCAGAGGGCACCAGATCTCATTACAGATGGTTGAGACGGTTGTGAGTCACCATGTGGTTGCCGGGAATTGAACTCAGGAATTTATAAGTGCAGCCAGTGTCCTTAACCTCTGAGCGATCTTTCTAGCCCCCTCAGCTGCCAATTTAACTCACCCTTCTTCCATTTTTGGGAAGTGAGAGGGGCATATATGTACCATGTGTGCAATGTGTCTGTGTATTTGTGTGTGTCTATGTATATACGTCAGAGGCTAATCACTTTTTACTTCAGTGAGGCAAGGCTCTCACTGACCCTGACCTTGACAGCCAGCTTGCCTTAAAGATTTTCTCCCCACCATCTGACACCTCCGAAGCGCTGGGATTACAGCTGGAACATCATGCCCATATGGCTATTTTATGTGGGTGCTCCTCAGGCTTCTGCAGCAAGTCCTTTACCCACTGAACCACCCCCTTAGCCTCTTCTCTGTTTTGTTTGGAGATAAAGGCTGGCCTCAGATTCCCAGGCTCAAATGATCTCGTCTCAGACCTCAAGAACCTGGTACCACAGGAATTCCCAGCTTTGATTTTTTTTT
>NW_026068125.1:3437671-3442887 GCF_014885135.2 Alexandromys fortis
TGAAGATAAAATACACGTAGTGAAGTCTTCCATATGTGTGGCTTGATCTTTAGAAAGTGAGAGCTAATTTGGGAGAGTCTGGAAAGCTAGGAGGTGGGCTCAGCAGGAACAAGCTGTTCACTGACATGTCCTAAGGAGTATGTTATCCTTGGTGCTGTTTCCTATCCTCCCCACTATGGTATTATTATATTCCTTTGTCCAGGACAAAAATTGCTCTGCTTAGCTACATCCTCCCTGCCATGAAACACACAAGTCTTTCAATCTGTGAGCTGAAATAAACTACCCTGGACTTGCTTCTGTAAGGTATTTTGGTCACTGGTAATTTAGCTGATTTCTTGGCAAATGGTTCACTTTATACTTCTTAAAGTGAGAGGTCCCCCCATAGTTACCGTAAACTATCTTCAGGATAGCGCTGTCCTACCGCTTCTTGGAGCTGGACATTCAGAAGAGACACATTCTGCCAGGTTTCCTTTTCTCTTATTTTATCGAAAATTGAAGTATAGAAATCATACATGGTATCTCCACCTTCCATCAAGAAAAAATTCCTCATGGCCTGCAAATATTCCACCAACCTTGAAAAGAAAGACACGGAAGAGCACACAAGTATATCTCTGCCTGGGCTGGTTATAAGAAAGCAAAGTGAGCAAGCCTATAAGAAGTGTTCTTCTGTGGTCTTTGCTCCAGAAGCTCCTGACTCCAGGTTTCTGCCTTGACTTCCTTCCCAGAGGGATGAACTATTGTTATCTTATGTATATTTCATGTGTGAGCACACTGCATGTGCACTTGAACAACAGAAAACAGCATCACATGCTATTACACATGGTTGTGAGCCACTGTGTGGTTACTGGGAACTGAACTCAGGGTCTCTGGAAAGGCAGCCAGGGCTCTTAACCGCTGAGCCATCTCTCCAGCCCCCTCAATGATGAATTCTAAGTGTAAGCCAAATAAATCCTGTCCTCCCTAGTTGCTTCTGCTCACTGTTTTTATCACAGCAAGAGAAAGAAAATGAGGACACTTAATCTTATGAGCTTTATGGAGATTGCACATGAACAAGAGTAAGTCAGTTAGAGCTAGTCATCTACTAGAAGTAGGTTTATGTTTTTCTCGAGAGGACAGTTTATGCATATGTTTTGAGGGTTTCTTTTATTCTTCTGGTGTGTCTCTTGACACAGATTCTCACATAATGAATTAGTTACAACATACTTAAACCTTGATGGCTAACTGTTCTTTAAAAAGGAAGACTGTTAACTGCATCTCCATCCTCTAATTGAAATAGACTTTAACACTCAATCTAGTACTTGACTCTCAGTACCAAAAACAAATAAACACAAAACCAAAAAGAAAGATAGAAAGGAAATATGAGGGAAGCAGAGGGAAAACATCCACTGATCACTTCAAGAGCTAAATTACTTCTTTTTACCTGAAATCTCTTTTTAAGGTTTGCATGAGGTTTCCACAGCAATGCAGATACTGTCTCTCAATGTGAGGGTAGAGGCAAGACCTTAGTGTTAATTCAAAAGTCTGGCACGTCACAGACTCTGATGATCTATCCACACAAATGTCACCACCAGCAAACTTCTCATGAAAATCGCTCTGCTCCAAATACAACCTTCAATATTAAAACATGAATGAGCATTGATTGTGTGAGCTGCTGTTGACAGAATTCTAATAAACCAAACCTAGAACCCCATTTTCACCTTTAGTTTTAGATTATCAGTTATTACAGAACGAAATCTTTCCCCCAGCACATCCTTTCTGGGTCAGTGCTGGATTAGCCCTTCCGATAGTGCTCAGACATGAAGTCACAAGGGCAGTGTGGCTCATTCTAGTCCTAGAAGGATTCTAAGGCCCTTTGTGTGTGTGTGTGTGTGTGTGTGTGTGTGTGTGTATGTGTGTGTAATACAGGAGACAGTGCAGAGCCTGTCCCGACTTTCAGCAGCATGTTCTAGGTGAGCTATGATATTCCTAGGGGCAGGGTACAGAGATGTCAGCTGGGTGACATCTGGACACGTCCATTAACGAGGACTATATAGCTGGCACAGGTGAACACATCACCCATCTGTTAGCAATGAAAAGGGTTTGTTTCTGAGACGGAAAGACCCAGCTGGCAGAAATAATGACAACCACTCACTCTGCACTACTCAAAGCTTATCTTAGTCCCTGCAAACAAGGTATGCATGTATCACCTCGCAAAGTTGATGGCCAGCAGTGGGTCGTGAGCATCGTCTAGCTCCAGATGCCTTTCAGCAATGGACTGCATCTTTATTAGGTTCTCTTTGGATGTCTGCTGTTCCATAAGAATGTGTGGAGTGGAATCTTCTCTATGTTGAAGACGCAACTGTATAGATTCCAGAAAGAGGGTATATAAGCTTTTTCTTTCTGCATCTGAAATACAAACACATGATGGATATTGTTCTCAAAAGCAGTCTAGATATGTCTCAAGGCTGGAGGGATGAGCGCTGAGTGCTCCCACTGCTCCTGCAGAGGGTCAGTTTGGTTCCCGGTGACAACATCAGAATGCTCACAAAAGCCTGTTAATTCAGCTGCAGAGCATCTGCCACCCTCTCCTGTCCTCCCGCACCACCCTTACTCACAAAGGCTCACACAAACATATAAAGTTGGGGGTGGAGATGAAGAAGAGACTCAGGGGCTAAGAAAGCATATTGCTCCTGCAAAGGACCGGAGTTTGGTTCCCAGCACCTGCTTCAAGTGGCTCACACTGCCTGTGACTCCAGCTTCAGGAAATCCAATGCCCAATCTGGCCTTCATATACATACATGTCATACAAAATACAAATCCACACACACAAAAAGTCAATGTTAGAAAGAGCTTAAAAGAAGAAGTTTGTAGCATAAGAACAGACAGGAGGACCAATGGAACCGAATAGAAGACCCAGATATCAATCTACACATCTTTGAAAACCTGATTTTTGACACAGAAGCAAAAAAATATCAAATGGAAAAAACAAAGCATATTTAACAAGTGGTGCTGGCATAACTGGATATCAACATGTAGAAGAATGAAAATAGAGCCATATCTATTACCATGCATAAAACTCAAATCCAAATGGATCAAAGACCTCAACATAAAGCCACACTGAACCTTAAAGAAGAGAAAATGGGAAGTACACTTGAACACATTGGCACAGGAGACCGCTTCCTATATAAATACAGTAGCACAGACACTGAGAAAAACAATTAATAAATGGAACCTCCTGAAACTGAAAAGCTTCTGTAAAGCAAAGGACATGGTCAACAAGACAAAACGACAGCCAACAGAATGGTAAAAGATCTCCACTAACCCCACATCAGACAGAGGTCTGATCTCCAAAATATACAAAGAACTCAAGAAATTGGACACCAAAAGAACACATAATCCAATAAAAAAAATGGAGTACAGACCTAAACAGAAAATTCTCAACAGAGGAATCTAAAATGAATGAAAGACACTTAAGGAAATGTTCAACATCCTTAGTTATCAGAGAAATGCAAATCAAAACAATTCTGAGATTCCATCTTACACCTGAAAGAATGACCAAGATCAAAAACACTGATGACAACTTATGCTGGAGAGGTTGTGGGGAAAGAGAACACTTCTGCATTGCTGGGGGGAGTGGAAACTGGTACAGCCACTTTGGACGTCAGTGTGGCGATTTCTCAGAAAATTAGGAAACAACCTTCCTCAAGACCCAGTCATACCACTTTTAGGTATATATCCAAAGGATGCTCAATCATGCCACAAGGACATGTGTTCAATTATGTTCATAGCAGCATTGTTTGTCATAGCCAGAACCTGGAAACAACCTAAATGCCCCTTGACTGAAGAATGGATAAGGAAAATGTGGTACATTTATACAATGGATGAGTACTGCAAAGCAGAAAAAAAAAATCTTAAATTTTGCAGGAAAATGGATGGAGATAGAAAACATTATTTTGAGTGAGGTAACCCAGACACAGAAAGACAATTATCACATGTACTCACTCATAATTTTTTTTTTTTCGAGACAGGGTTTCTCTGCGGCTTTGGAGCCTGTCTTGGAACTAGCTCTGTAGACCAGGCTGGTCTCGAACTCACAGAGATCTGCCTGCCTCTGCCTCCCAAGTGCTGGGATTAAAGGCGTGCGCCCATAAATGGTTTTTAAACATAAAGCAAAGCAAACCAGCCCACAAATCACAATCCCAGAGAACTTAGACAACAATGAGGACACTAAGAGAGACTTACATAGATCTAATCTACATGGGAAGTAGAAAAAGACAAGATATCATGAGTAAATTGGGAGCATGGGGACCTTGGAGAAGGATTGAAGGGGAAAGGGGAAAGGCAGGGAGGGGAGCCGAGAAAAATGCAGAGCTCACATCCAGTACCAGGCAAGTGTGTGCCCGCCCAGCACCCTGGGAACAGAGTACAGGCACCCTCCAATCCCCTAAACTTTCTGGCCATTCAGTGGGGCTTCTCCTGGGCTTCTGGCTTTCTCTATTTATCCCATCCCATCTTGCCCCCAAGCATTCCTTTCCATCCGTGGGGTCCTAAGATCCACACCACCACAGCCTACTTCAGGAAGGAGTAGATCTGAGAGCCAACTCAGTGCTGAGGGGACTTAAGAGAGGGCAGAACAAGATAAACCCCCAAGTACACAGTTGGCCACAGCAAAGATCGGACCAAATTGCCAAGACTCTCCTGACTGCAGCTGAAGGAAGGGATGGCAGGTGCCAATGCAAGAATTCCTCCAACAACCTGAAAAGCAACATGATAACACCAGAATCCAGAGAACATACAACAGGAAGACCTGAACACCACAATTCAGAAGTAGTAGAAGCAATCAGCTTTAAACGTAACATTATGAAAGTGATAGGGACCATTAAACAGGATGTGAAAAACTCCATTAAAGAAATGGATGAGAGCTTTTCCTCTTCCGGGGACGGTGCTTAGAGGCACTCAGGATGGTCCAGCGTTTGACATACCGTCGTAGGCTCTCCTACAACACAGCCTCCAACAAAACTAGGCTGTCTCGAACCCCTGGCAACAGGATTGTTTACCTTTACACCAAGAAGGTTGGAAAAGCACCTAAATCAGCGTGCGGTGTGTGCCCAGGCCGACTTCGAGGGGTTCGTGCTGTGAGACCAAAAGTCCTCATGAGATTGTCGAAGACAAAGAAGCATGTCAGCCGGGCCTATGGTGGCTCCATGTGTGCCAAGTGTGTCCGTGACAGGATCAAG
>NW_026068125.1:3448230-3449473 GCF_014885135.2 Alexandromys fortis
CAAACTCTACCACAAAAAAAAAAAAAAATACCAGAGTTAACAACCACTGGTCATTAATATCACTTAATTATCAATGGACTCAATTCACCTATAAAAAGGCACAGGTTAAGAGAATGGATATGAAAACAGGATCCAACATTCTGCTGTTTACAAGAAGCACACCTCAACCACAAAGACAGACATTATCTCAGAGTAAAGGGTTGAAAAAAAATTTCCAATCAAATGGATCTAAGAAACAAGCGGGTGTGGCTATCCTAATATCTAACAAAATTGACGTCAAACTAAAATCAATCAGAAGAGATGGAGATGGACACTTTATACTCATAAAAGGAACAATTCATCAAGATGAAGTTTCATTCCTGAATATCTATGCCCCTAATATAAAAGCACCCATATATGTAAAAGAAACATTACTAGAACTCAAAGCACACATCAAACTCGACACACTAATAGTAGGAAATTTCAACACTCCATTCTCACCAATGGACAGGTCAACCAGACAGAAACCTAACAGAGAAATAAGAGAACAAATGGACTTAACAGACATCTATAAAACATTCCACCCAAATAGGAAAGAATATACCTTCTTCTCAGCATCTCATGGAAGCATCCCAAAAATTGATCACATAATCCGTAACAAAGCAAACATCCATAGATACAAAATAAATAAATAAATAAATGAATAAATAAATAAATAAATTGGAGTAACTACCTCTGTCTTATCAGATCACCATGGAATAAAGTTAGAATTTAACAACAATTCTACCCCCAGAAAGCCTACACACTCATTGGAAACTGAACAGTCAACTACTGAACCACCCCTGGGTCAAGGAAGAAATAAAGAAAGATATTAAAGTCTTCCTTGAATTCAATGAAAATAAAGACACAACATACCCAAACCTACGGAACACTATGAAAGCAGTGCTAAGCTACAGTATTGAAAACAGCTTGGTATTGGCATAAAAACAGAGAAGTCGACCAATGGAACCAAATAGAAGACCCTGACTTTAATCCACAAACCTATGAGCACCTGATATTTGATAAAGGAGATAAAAGTATACAATGGAAAAAAGAGAGCACCTTCAACAAATTGTGCTGGCAAAACTGGATGTCAATCTGTAGAAGAATGAAAATAGATCCATATCTATCACCATGCACAAAACTCAAGTCCAAGTGGATTAAAGACCTCAATATCAGTCTGAACACACTGAACCTGATTGAAGGGAAAGTGGGAAGTACTCTA
>NW_026068125.1:3455077-3456679 GCF_014885135.2 Alexandromys fortis
CAACCACTCTGGAAAGCAGTGTGGCGGTTTCTCAGAAAATTTGGGATCAACCTACCCCTGGACCCAGCAATACCACTCTTGGCAATATACCCAAGAGAGGCCTTATCATACAACAAAAATATATGCTCTACTATGTTCATAGCAGCATTGTTTGTAATAGCCAGAACCTGGAAACAACCTAGATGCCCTTCAATTGAAGAATGGATGAAGAAAGTATGGAATATATGCATATTAGAGTACTACTCAGCAGTAAAAAACAAGGACTTCTTGAAGTTTGCAGGCAAATGGATGGAAATAGAAAACACTATCCTGAGTGAGGTAAGCCAGGCCCAAAAAGAGGAACATGGGATGTACTCACTCATATTTGGTTTCTAGCCATAAATAAAGGACATTGAGCCTATAATTCGGGTTCTTAGAGAAGCTAAATAAGAAGGAGAACACAAAGAAAAACATATAGGCATCCTGCTGAATATTAACCTTCATCCGGCGATGAAAGGAGACAGAGGCAGAGACCCACATTGGAGCACCGGACTGAAATCTCAAGGTCCAAATCAGGAGCAGAAGGAGAGAGAGCACAAGCATGGAACTCAGGACCGCGAGGGGTGCACCCACACACTGAGACAATGGGGATGTTCTATTGGGAACTCACCAAGGCCAGCTGGCCTGGGTCTGAAAAAGCCTGGGTTAAAACCGGTCTCGTTGAACATAGCGGACAAGGAGGACTACTATCCTGAGTGAGATAACCCAGACCCAAAAAGATGAATATGGTACGTACTAACTCATTAGTGGACTCTAGCCATAAACAAAGGACATTGGCCTATAGTTCACAAGCCTAGAGAAGTCAAATACCAAGGTAAGCCCAAAGAAAAACATATGGATCCCTCTGGAAACTGGAAGCACACAAGAACGCTGGGCAAAAGTTGGTAGCATGGGGATGGGTGTAGGGCTAACGGTGGGGTTAGGGGAAGGGAAGAGGCGGGGAGAGAGAAGTGAGAAGGGAACGATTGGGGAGAGCTTGAGGGAGTAGGAGGGCTGAGATGGAGGAAGGGCAGATATAGGAGCAGGGAAGAAGATATCTACATTAAGGGAGCCATTTTAGGGTTGGCAAGAGACTTGGGTCTAGAGGGGATCCCAGATGTCCACGTGGATGTCCCCAGCTAGGCCCTTGGGCAGCAGAAGAGAGGATGCCTGAACTGGCCTTGCCCCATAATCACACTGATGATTATTTCGAGTATCACCATAGAGTCTTCATTCAGCGATGGATGGAGATAGAGACAGAGACCCACATCAGAGCACTGGACTGAGCTCCCAAGGTCCAGCTGAAGAGCAGAAGAAGGGAGAAGATGAGCAAGGAAGTCAGGACCAATCGTGAGGGGCTGGTCCACCCACTAAGACAGTGTGCCTGATCTAATGGGAGCTCACCAAATCTAGCTGGACTGGGACTAAATAAGCATGTGATCAAACCAGACTCTCTGAATGTGGCTGACAATGGGGACTGACTGAGAAGCCATTGATAAAAGCACTGGGACTTGTTTCTCCTGCATGTACTGGAATTTTGGGACCCTAGTCTATTTGGATGCACACCTTCCTAGGCCTGGATGG
>NW_026068126.1:0-5526 GCF_014885135.2 Alexandromys fortis
TTTTTGGCTAAAGGTAATAGTTGGCTGTGGCTTGTTTCTTTGTCTTTCTGTCTTTCAGCATTTACCCCTATATCTGGCTCTAGGTTTTTATTATTAAGACCAAACAGAGCTCATGCAACAGCTAGACTAGCTAAATCAGCAAGTTTCAGGTTGATGAGAGAGACTGTCTCAATAAATGAGGAACAATACCTGAAACTGACCTCTGGCTTTTGCACGTGTGCACATAAATACACACACATGCACTACACATATGTACATGCCCACCTGCATAGTTGAACATGCATTCTCATCTGTACACAAAAACAAATCAAGAACAAAGGAGCAGTGACAGCCGCAACTGTGAGGTGCTACACTTACGCCCTCTCCTTTCCACCTCAGGGACGGGACAGAGGTGGTTGCAGAGCCGGTTTCCAAAGGAACAAGACTGACTAGAGTGACGGGATCCAGAGCCCCAGCTGCAGTATTAGAACCACGAACCCTTGTCAATCAAAACCAGCCTGCAAAGCTTTCAGCTCCTACTTGAGATCATGGGAGACATCATACTTCCCATAAAACCTAAGTGCTGGGGCTGGAGAGACGGCTCTGCAGCTAAGAGCACTCACTGCTCTGCCTGAGGACACTAGTTCAGTTCCCAGCACCCACATGGATGCTTACAACCTTCTGGAACTCCAGTCTTGGGGGATGCAACAAGCACCCCCACTCCAGCATCCGTGATCTTGTATGTACATGATACATGGGCAGACATGCAGGCAAAACACGTCCATATGTGCAAATAAAAATAAAACACATAAAATCTTTTTAAAAAAATCTGAATGTTGCTACACCAATTGTCTTACATGATATTGTCCCAAAATTTGGACCTCAGCTGTGAGAAGCAGGTATGTAGGGAGAGGTTCCTGCAGAGTCATCCTGGGGCCCCAGTATTGATGTGGGAGTAATTTATTATTAATAAAGAAACTGCCTAGGCCCCTTGATAGGCCCACCCTTAGGTGGGTGGAGAAAACAGAAGAGAATTCTGGGAAAAAGAAGCTTAGTGAAGGAGTCGCCATGATTCTCCCGCTCCAGACAGACGCAGGTTAAGATCCTCCCTGGTAAGCCAGCTTGTGGGCTACACAGAATATTAGAAATGGGTTAGATCAATATGTAAGAGCTAGCCAATAAGAAACTGGACCTAGCCAGGCCAGGCAGTGTTTGAAAGAATACAGTTTCCGTGTAATTATTTCTGGGTATAAACTAGCCATGCGGGTGGCCGGGTGCCGGGGACGCAGCCCTGCCGCTCCTAATTCAACACAGTATCTGCTGTGCTTGTTTCTGAGTCAGAAAAGAACTTGGGATGCAGTCCAGTGGTCAAGCACTTGCCTAACCTGCTTAACACCCAGCCTTCCAATCCCAGCTCTGTAACAAAACATAGCTGGACTGTTTAGGTTCTAATCCCTGCTTAGAGGCCTTAGCAAAGTTAATTAATTTTCTCTTTGGTTTCTATTTTCCAAGAAGAAGATAATAATGGTGCTATTGATAGGCAATTAAGGACATAATCTGTAGAGAGCATTTAGGATGGTGCCCAGCACAAAGTAAGGGTTCTTACTATTGCTTTGTTACTAGAGGATGTTTTTGTGCAAATGATATGCTGTGATTGGTCTCATGGCCATTCCTCAGACTAGCCAGGCACTGTCACAGGCCTCCCACTGGGAGTTTCAGCATCTCCCGCATCCCTCAAGTGGCCGAAGCCCCAGAGATTTAGTTAGAGTCCACAAGCGTGGTGCTCAGCTCTGAATCAGAGCAGACCACAGTCCGTGTGTCTAGCCTTGACTGTTTGCATCTTTTATACTCAGACTGAGTCAAGGAGGCCGAGTCTTGGAATTTCTGTTTTCAAGCATTGGCAAAAAGCCACACTAAGGGAGCAGTGCCACCCAGCAACCATTCTGCTGCATTCTGATCGGAAATCTTCATAATATTGTAACATATTTATAACATCATAAAGGGGGAAAGAAGGCATATAAGCTCCGGACATGGCCTTGCTCTTCACTACTAACTGGTTTCCTCTCCATGAACTTCTGCGGGGGGGGGGGGGGGGGTGTCTTTGTTTGTTTTACTAGGCACAGAATCTAGGGTCTCAAGCACACACGTGTTCTACTATTGAACATCCTAAGCTCTTTCACTTTTAAAAACATGGACAGAGCACCTGACTGACTTACTCAAAATGCCACCAAACTTGTTCTAGCCAGTGGGGACCTTACTCGTGATTCTGCTTCTGCTATCTGTGTAGCTGGAATAACAGTCCTCCTGCACCAGGGCCAGCACTACAGACTTTTTTTTTTTTTTAAACCTTTAAGAGAACAGTGTTTATCCCTGTATTAGGGCTATATTATCAGCTATAGTCTTTGGTCACAGTAGCAGAAGCTGGCTTTTGGTCCTTTGAATGCAGTCAGGGAACGGGAATGTTTTCCAGGCTGGTGGGAGGCAGGCTGAACAAGCATTTGCTTAACACCCTAACTTCTCCAATGGATCTTCCCAGCACAAGTTTCCAGGGGCTCTGTGGTTAGGAACACTTGTTGTTTTTGCAGAGGACCTGGGTTCTGTTCCCAGCACCCCAATGGTGACCCGTAACTATCTGCCCCTTCTGTTCCAGGGGATCCTGTGCCTTCTTCTGACCTCTGCAGGCACCGGGTATACATACTGTGTTCATGCAAACAAACAAGATGCTCAAACCCAGAATAAAATTAAAACTAAAGTAAAATATACATTTGAAAAAACTAAGAATTTTCTTAAGAAGCAGAACCAATAGATGATATTTCTATAATTGTATGTGATGATTGCTTCAAATGGTCAACTGATACAACCTAGGACCACCAGGGAAGACAACCTGGATAGGGTTGGCCCATAGGCAGACCTGTTGTGGATTTTCTTAGTTGATTAAGGAGAGGTGGGAAGACCTGCCCTGCATATGGGCAGCACTATCTCATGAGCAGGACTCTGAGTGGCATAAAGGTAAATAAATTAATCTGAGCAGCAAACATGCTTGTATTTATTATCTTTGCCCTTGGCTGGGTCTGACGTGACTCTTCGAGTTCCTGCCTTGACTTCCTCACAATGATGGACTATAAACTAATATTGTGAGAACAAACACACTTCTTGTCTAAGTTGAGTTTTGTCAGGGCATTTTATCAGAACAACAGAAATGAAACTAGGACACTATGCTATCTACTCTATCTACATATCTGTATCTGCCATCTATATCTATAGCCATTCACATGCATATCTGTATCCATGTTTATATCTATATCTATACCTATTATAGGAATTGGTCTATGCAATTATGGAAACCATGGTGACTCTCACCTACTATCTGCAAGTGAGAGACTCAGGAGAGCTGGTATTGACGTTTCAGCAGGAGTTCAAGGTCCCAAGAACCCCTGAAGCCAATGGTGCAAGTAATACTGCAAACATAGGGATAGACACATAAACCAGATCAAAAGGTGCCAGATAGAGAAAGAATTTCTTCCTTTAGCCTGCCTATATTTATTTATTCCTCCAGATAAGGTCTACCCATATTAGGGAGGGCAATCTGTTTCTAGTCCACCTGTTAAAACACTATGCCAGAAAACCCCTCCTGGACACACTGAGACATAAACAAAATACCTGGGCCTGCTGTAGCTCTGTTAAAATGACAGAGAAAATAACATGGTGCCCTGAGGTATTTAGGTGTCAACTTTGGGATAAAAGATGATTTATCCCAACGATTCCCTCTGTCTTCATATCACATCGCTGGATCAGAACCCAAGGAAAGACTCTGAGAGGCCAATAGTGGGGTCATGTACCTGCCACTGCTCCCTGTGCAGTGAGAAGACTTGCCTTGGCGAGAAGCTCAGCACAGAAGGAGAGCTCCATGTTTGGGGATCCATTGCTATTATTTTTACCTCTCTCCCTCTGTGCCATTATCAGTGAATCATCCTAGGATGTCCTTGCAATCCAGTTATCCTGAAAACAAACTCATCACCCACCCAACAATATTGCTTCTTCTCCAGCTCCAATATCATAATTTGGGTGTGAAGCTGCTCAAGAGCGGCCATTTCAGCTCCTGCTGTGCTGTTTCCAATTTATAGACGGCTTGCCTCCAGGGAAACACCAGCAGGCTTGCTCTGAAAGTAGCCTTCCAGATTATTTTCCCAGTTAATAAAGGAAGAGCCCTTCAGCCATTCTCCCTAACTAATCCACTACAGAGATCCAGTAAGGTCCTTGTCAGGGAGGCCAAGTGGGGCATGGAAAGGGGGTGTCTGTTGGAGGTGGAGCCTGTTCTTTTGATTAGTAAGACCAGTAGAATCCCAGAAAGACAGATTTTGCCTTTCTTTATACCTCAAGGTTGTGCCTACAGTTGTTTTATCCAAACACAAGTTCCTCACAGCAACACAATGTTCATATCGTAGCTTGAAGAAATAATGGCGAGGCTTCCACTTTTGAAGGGTTTAAAAGAAGAGAGCATCTGTTCCCCCTCCTTCTCTAGTACACTTCTGTTCCCTTCTTTATGCTCTAAATCCACCAGGGCTCTGAGGAAGTAACACTCAGCATCACCTCCAGAACTCCTGAGGAGATCACCCCAGCATTACCTCCCAAAGGTGACTCTCAGTGTCACCTCCCAAAGCTCCTGAGGAGGTAAGCCCCAGAATCACCTCCCAAAGTTCCTGAGGAGGTGGCCCTCAGCATCACCTCCTTGAGCCAACCCTCAGTATCATTTGCCTGAACTCTTGTACTTGCCACATCTTAAGCAGGTTGGATTAGAATAGGAAGAGAAAAAACAGAGTCAGGTCCTCTGTCATGCCATCCCCCAACGGCAGAGTGACAGTAGGAGTTCTTCCAAAGTCCTTCCTACTCCCCAGAGCATCTGGCTTCACACACCAGACATCACTCTGTAAGAGGCAGCCCCTGCCCTGAGCTGTGACCAAAATTCCTGTCATAGATTTCATTGGTGATACTATTTCTTCATCCTTTGATCTAGTCCCTCCTTTTGTCTTTTGATTTTTTATTTTATTCTAAAAAAAGAAGACAAAACAATGCCCTACACCCTTATTTGAGTCTAACATATGATTAGTCAATAGAATTCTAGATATGGCATTGTGCCACCTCCATAATGTCATCTTCCAGGGCATCGTGAGCTAGTCTTTATTTGCTTCCTTGTTTGTATTCCATGACAGGAGAATCACATGCTCACGGCCTCTTGTTGGATGAAAGCCACATGGAGCAGAGTAGGGCAGAGCCATGTCTTCATCCCTCACCAACCCTTAGATAGAGAACTAAAATACTACATGTCTGTTCATGCTGCCAAGATGCTGAGGGATGCTGTTACATGGCAGAAGTAAAAGGGCATATTTGGCTTTTTAAATCTTTGATCCCGATCTTCATGTGATTGTATTAGTTCTTTTCTCAAAGCTGTGACCAAATACCTGATAAGAAATAATTTATTATTTTTTTTAATTAATTTATTTATTTATTGAAGATTTCTGCCTCCTCCCCACCACCACCTCCCATTTT